>NC_141036.1:3945000-4165000 GCF_052040795.2 Danio rerio | reverse complement strand
CTGTTTAAAAGAGTTATAACACATTATTTGTGTTGTATTTTCAGCTGAAACCTCACATACTCTAGGGACATCGGAGACTTATTTTACATCTAGTGAAGAGGGGCATAATAGGTCCCCTTTAAATTACTAGTAAGTAAATCCTGCACTAATCCATCCCCCAAAAATGTAGTGTTGATTAAGATACAGACATGTTCATTTAACCCTAAAACACAATGTGATTAATACACGAAATCAATAAAAACGAATAACACATCAACTTTAGAATGAGAACACTTTTCCCTAAAATGCATAGAAGTGCATAATGTTGTTGAGTAAAATTTTTCAGAAAGTTGATTTGGGTAATGTTCTGCATATGGCCTGAATGAATGGCTTTGTTGGTGGATGTGTTTCTGTGTCTCCTTTCTGCTGCACATGATAGAAGAGCATAGCTGATCACATGTATGGACCCCAAACCACAAACCCTTCATTTATTTATGACCCGCGTGTAGCTACAGTGCTTCCGGAGAAATAGAACTTATTACAGCCAGAGGACAATTTCTTTATGAATTCAATTTGAAAACTACTGTTGATTAAAGAGCCCCTATTAAGGGTTTTTGAAAATGAGTGTGTAACACAGCTCTAAGTGAAGTGAAATATCCAGCTACCCTGCTGAAAAATCCAGCTTAAACCAGCCTAGGCTGGTTGGCTGGTTTTAGAGGGGTTTTGGCAACTTCCCGGCTGGTTTGCAGCCATTTCCAGCCTGGTCTTAGCTGGTCAGGCTGGGAGATGACCAGCTAAAAGTCAGTGGTTGAAGTTTATTTTTGCTAAAATACCTCAGCATTATAGCCCCAGTCTTGTGATGTGTTCCCATCATTTTTCTGACGAGTGCTTCAGCAATCTACACACTTACAACAGGGGATTTGAAGCTATGGTTAGGAGTAGAGCAATATGCTGGCGTTAAACTGCTTTGCTTTAATTCACTCCTGCATTGGGCTCACACATACACTCTGCAGTCTGACTACTTCAAAATGGTTGATAAGTCATGGCTGGTATTTCTCTCTGTCTCGCGCTGAAATCACAACAGACTGGATCCAATCACAACCAATCACAACAGACTGAGTCACCAAACCAATCAGCAAAGCTGAGAAATATTTCTTTCCCCACATTGATGCCTCTTGTACGCTATCTTATTATTTAATTTTACATGATGACTATTTGTATGAGTGTATGCAATTATGGTTTTAACAGTACTATTAAAAGGAATCAACTGATGGCATCACTGTAAAAGTACTGTTTCACTGTAAAACAACTCTTGGTGGAGCAGACTTCTAGCAATTCACAAATGCATCTGAAATAAGTGAAGAAAACAGCATTATTAATTCACACGCAGGGACGCGGTCTGCATGGAGAGAGGCTGGAGAACAGAATGCGAGTGTGTGAATAAATGAGTAAAGGGGTATCTCTGATGCAGTATCATCTCAGCTGGAGCATCGGCTTGCTTTAGTCCCTTTTTACGTATATATACAGTATTTTACAACAGACTTCTACGGAGGTATTTTTAGACTAATCATTACAGCATCTGGCTCATGAAACAACTACAAACAGAACGAGTGATAAATAATTCAGGCATGAATGTTAGGACGTTCACAGATAAATGCATTGGCATTTTAGATTACACCGCACTACGCAGAACTTATAGAAAGACAATAGGAAAGTACAAACTATGATGTGTTAACTGTATGCTGGATTCATTGGTACACTATTGGCTTACTTGTGATGGTGCTTCACGCAGGATCAAAGTGTAAAAAATCAAACTCCGCACTGGCACAAAATCAATACGTATGCTACAGAATATTGGCGCTGGCCTGTAGACCTTGAAACTAGAAGTACTTTGAAATAAAACCGTGCTGTAGTAACACCACTGGTGATAGTCAAGGCTGAGTAAGACTATTTTCTGCAACTGCGGCAAGATCACAGACACAAGGTCAGCATCATAAACGTTATACGCTAACTGGCCACTTTATTAGGTACACCTATCCAACTGCTCGTTGACGCAATTTTCTAATCAGCCAATCACATGGCAGCAACTCAATGCAATTGGGCATTTAAAAATGACTTTGAACGTGGCATGGTTGGTGGTGCCAGATGGGCTGGTCTGAGTATTTCAGAAACTGCTGATCTACTGGCATTTTCACGCACAACAATCTCTATATATAAATATTCATTAAGTGGCGGTTCTGTGGGCGCAAATGCCTTGTTGATGTCAGGGTAACTCAAATAACCACTCGCTACAACCGAGGTGCGCAGAAGAGCATCTCTGAATGCACAACATTGAACCTTGAGGCAGATGGGCTACAGCAGCAGAAAACCACACCGTGTGTCACTCCTCCCTGCTGAAAAATCCAGCTTAAACCAGCCTAGGGTGGTTGGCTGGTTTTAGCTGGTTGACCAGCCTGGTTTTAGAGGGGTTTTGGACATTTCCATGCTGGTTTCCAGCCATATCCAACCTGGTCTTAGCTGGTCAGGCTGGAAAATGACCAGCTAAATCCAGCTTGACCAGGCTGGCTAGGCTAGTCAAGCTGGTGTTAGCAGGATAGTAACCCCCACCCCCCCCCCCCTCCCACAATCAACAAAACATTTCTAGGTGGTTTTCCATGACAACACAAAATAACACAAGCTGATGTTGCTGAGTCTGACAGAAACAATGAGTCAGAGAGCAGCATTGTACAGAAGCACAATAGTACCTCCATCCTCGTGTCCTCAACTGCATGTTAGTGCACAATAAACACAAAGGTCTCTAACAACAGGCCTCCTTTTAGGCTTTGAGACAGTGACCCTCGATGGTACATTCACACTCAGGCAATTATGATGAATAACAAAAAGTGCAAACAATATACACCTCGTCCGTCAGTTTAAGCTGATCACACTGAATGCATCGTCGGGAATAACACAAAACCTTGCTACACAATATCTTTCTTTCTTTTTTTTTTTTGGAGTGAATGGGCTAATAGTGGCAAATTCGATAGTCCAGGCTTTTCAAACTCCTGGAAATTTGTTTATCATTGATTCATCATCCGCCTTCCCTGCTGTGATCCAGATTTCTTTATCGATTCGGATGCAGGCTGCGCAGTCTAGCAGCACTGTATTCTTTTACTCCAGTCATTAGACATCGATCCGGCCAAACTTTTCATTTTCCAGTCAGATGAATTCAGTGGGGCGGAGAGACGCCTTTCATCCCCGGAGTCGCAAAGGAGCTCTAATTTTCAGAGACATGCTGCAACAAGCTGTGCGTTTAGATGCAATTAAACGATTCAGCCTTCATAATCTCAAAATCGATAAGTCATATGCTGCAAACCAAGCCTTGACGCCCTCTTTTGGATTGGATATTAGGCTGGAAAACTCAAATGAATCTTTTTAAGCTGTTATTAAAATTACAGCTTCTGACATTCACCTGTCAACACTGTTCATTGTTCGGTGCCTCAAAACGCTGGCCTATATTTTGGTTTTTAAATTTACAAATAACTTTGAATGACATGTACGGCATTTTTAAAGCAGTTGCTTTTTTAATGTACCGAATGTTTTTTTACTATTATAAACATATAAACAATGAGTTTTAATAACTCATTTCCAATAACTGATTTCTTTTAGTTTAAAAATATCACTTTTATTGTCACATCATCAGCAACATGTGTGCTATGATGAGTGAAAAGCTTAGGTGCTGGCTCTAGACAGTGCAAAATACACATAGTGCAAATACAAGGACAGTGCAAAATACAGACAGTTAAAATACAACGACAGTGCAAAATACAGACAGTTAAAATACAACGACAGTGCAAAATACAACCACAGTGCAAAATACAGACATTTAAAATACAACGACGGTGCGAAATACAGACAGTTAAAATAAAACGACGGTGCGAAATACAACGACAGGGCGAAATACAGACAGTGAAAATACAACGACAGTGCGAAATACAGACAGTGAAAATACAACGACATTGCGAAATACAGACAGTAAAAATACAACGACAGTGCGAAATACAGACAGTAAAAATACAACGACAGTGCAAAATACAGACAGTGGAAATACAACGACAGTGCGAAATACAACGACAGTGCGAAATACAGACAGTGAAAATACAACGACAGTGCGAAATACAGACAGTGAAAATACAACGACAGTGCGAAATACAGACAGTAAAAATACGACATTGCGAAATACAGACAGTGAAAATACAACGACAGTATGAATGCAAAATACAGACAGTGAAATTACAACAACAGTGCAAAGTACAGACAGTAGAAATACAGTGAAAATACAACAACAGTGCGAAATACAGACAGTAAAAATACAACGACAGTGCGAAATACAGACAGTAAAAATACAACAACAGTGCGAAATACAGACAGTAAAAATACAACTACAGTGCGAAATTCAGTGAAAATACAACAACAGTGCAAAATACAGACAGTAAAAATACAACAGTGCGAAATACAGACAGTAAAAATACAATGACAGTGCGAAATACAGACAGTAAAAATACAACTACAGTGTGAAATACAGTGAAAATACAACAAGTGCAAAATACAGACAGTAAAAATACAGCAACAGTGCAAAATAAAGACAGTAAAAATACAACAACAGTGCGAAATACAGAAAGTAAAAATACAACGACAGTGCGAAATACAGACAGTAAAAATACAACGACAGTGCAAAATACAGACAGTAAAAATACAACGACAGTGCGAAATACAGACAGTTAAAATACAACAACAGTGCAAAATACAGACAGTAAAAATACAACAACAGTGCAAAATACAGACAGTAAAAATACAACGACAGTGCGAAATACAGACAGTGGAAATACAACGACAGTGCAAAATACAGACAGTGAAAATACAACGACAGTGCAAAATACAGACAGTGAAAATACAACGACAGTGCAAAATACAGACAGTAAAAATACAACAACAGTGCAAAATACAGACAGTAAAAATACAACGACAGTGCGAAATACAGACAGTGGAAATACAACGACAGTGCAAAATACAGACAGTGAAAATACAACGACAGTGCAAAATACAGACAGTTAAAATACAACGACAGTGCAAAATACAGACAGTGAAAATACAACGACAGTGCAAAATACAGACAGTAAAAATACAACGACAGTGCAAAATACAGACAGTGGAAATACAACGACAGTGCGAAATACAACGACAGTGCGAAATACAGACAGTGAAAATACAACGACAGTGCGAAATACAGACAGTGAAAATACAACGACAGTGCGAAATACAGACAGTAAAAATACGACATTGCGAAATACAGACAGTGAAAATACAACGACAGTATGAATGCAAAATACAGACAGTGAAATTACAACAACAGTGCAAAGTACAGACAGTAGAAATACAGTGAAAATACAACAACAGTGCGAAATACAGACAGTAAAAATACAACAACAGTGCGAAATACAGACAGTAAAAATACAACTACAGTGCGAAATTCAGTGAAAATACAACAACAGTGCAAAATACAGACAGTAAAAATACAACAGTGCGAAATACAGACAGTAAAAATACAATGACAGTGCGAAATACAGACAGTAAAAATACAACTACAGTGTGAAATACAGTGAAAATACAACAAGTGCAAAATACAGACAGTAAAAATACAGCAACAGTGCAAAATAAAGACAGTAAAAATACAACAACAGTGCGAAATACAGAAAGTAAAAATACAACGACAGTGCGAAATACAGACAGTAAAAATACAACGACAGTGCAAAATACAGACAGTAAAAATACAACGACAGTGCGAAATACAGACAGTTAAAATACAACAACAGTGCAAAATACAGACAGTAAAAATACAACAACAGTGCAAAATACAGACAGTAAAAATACAACGACAGTGCGAAATACAGACAGTGGAAATACAACGACAGTGCAAAATACAGACAGTGAAAATACAACGACAGTGCAAAATACAGACAGTTAAAATACAACGACAGTGCGAAATACAGACAGTGAAAATACAACGACAGTGCAAAATACAGACAGTAAAAATTCAACAACAGTGCGAAATACAGACAGTGAAAATACAACGACAGTGCGAAATACAGACAGTAAAAATACAACAACATTGCAAAATACAGACAGTGAAAATTCAACGACAGTGCGAAATACAGACAGTGAAAATACAACGACAGTGCGAAATACAGACAGTAAAAATACAACAACATTGCAAAATACAGACAGTGAAAATTCAACGACAGTGCGAAATACAGACAGTAAAAATACAACAACAGTGCGAAATACAGACAGTAAAAATACAACTACAGTGCGAAATTCAGTGAAAATACAACAACAGTGCAAAATACAGACAGTAAAAATACAACAGTGCGAAATACAGACAGTAAAAATACAATGACAGTGCGAAATACAGACAGTAAAAATACAACTACAGTGTGAAATACAGTGAAAATACAACAAGTGCAAAATACAGACAGTAAAAATACAGCAACAGTGCAAAATAAAGACAGTAAAAATACAACAACAGTGCGAAATACAGAAAGTAAAAATACAACGACAGTGCGAAATACAGACAGTAAAAATACAACGACAGTGCAAAATACAGACAGTAAAAATACAACGACAGTGCGAAATACAGACAGTTAAAATACAACAACAGTGCAAAATACAGACAGTAAAAATACAACAACAGTGCAAAATACAGACAGTAAAAATACAACGACAGTGCGAAATACAGACAGTGGAAATACAACGACAGTGCAAAATACAGACAGTGAAAATACAACGACAGTGCAAAATACAGACAGTGAAAATACAACGACAGTGCAAAATACAGACAGTAAAAATACAACAACAGTGCAAAATACAGACAGTAAAAATACAACGACAGTGCGAAATACAGACAGTGGAAATACAACGACAGTGCAAAATACAGACAGTGAAAATACAACGACAGTGCAAAATACAGACAGTTAAAATACAACGACAGTGCAAAATACAGACAGTGAAAATACAACGACAGTGCAAAATACAGACAGTAAAAATACAACGACAGTGCAAAATACAGACAGTGGAAATACAACGACAGTGCGAAATACAACGACAGTGCGAAATACAGACAGTGAAAATACAACGACAGTGCGAAATACAGACAGTGAAAATACAACGACAGTGCGAAATACAGACAGTAAAAATACGACATTGCGAAATACAGACAGTGAAAATACAACGACAGTATGAATGCAAAATACAGACAGTGAAATTACAACAACAGTGCAAAGTACAGACAGTAGAAATACAGTGAAAATACAACAACAGTGCGAAATACAGACAGTAAAAATACAACAACAGTGCGAAATACAGACAGTAAAAATACAACTACAGTGCGAAATTCAGTGAAAATACAACAACAGTGCAAAATACAGACAGTAAAAATACAACAGTGCGAAATACAGACAGTAAAAATACAATGACAGTGCGAAATACAGACAGTAAAAATACAACTACAGTGTGAAATACAGTGAAAATACAACAAGTGCAAAATACAGACAGTAAAAATACAGCAACAGTGCAAAATAAAGACAGTAAAAATACAACAACAGTGCGAAATACAGAAAGTAAAAATACAACGACAGTGCGAAATACAGACAGTAAAAATACAACGACAGTGCAAAATACAGACAGTAAAAATACAACGACAGTGCGAAATACAGACAGTTAAAATACAACAACAGTGCAAAATACAGACAGTAAAAATACAACAACAGTGCAAAATACAGACAGTAAAAATACAACGACAGTGCGAAATACAGACAGTGGAAATACAACGACAGTGCAAAATACAGACAGTGAAAATACAACGACAGTGCAAAATACAGACAGTTAAAATACAACGACAGTGCGAAATACAGACAGTGAAAATACAACGACAGTGCGAAATACAGACAGTAAAAATACAACAACATTGCAAAATACAGACAGTGAAAATTCAACGACAGTGCGAAATACAGACAGTGGAAATACAACGACAGTGCAAAATACAGACCGTGAAAATAAAACGACAGTGTAACGACAGGTCAGATAAAATTAGCAATGTGAGCTAACAAAATCAACATGGTTAGTTTTGATTTCATGTGTACTTTAATTAGGGCGAAGCAGTGGCGCAGTAGGTAGTGCTGTCGCCTCACAGCAAGAAGGTCGCTGGTTCGTACCTCGGCTCAGTTGGCGTTTCTATGTGGAGTTTGCATTTTCTCCCTGCCTTCGTGTGGGTTTCCTCTGGGTGTTCTGGTTTCCCCCACAGTCCAAAGACATGCAGAATAAAATCCAGCTTATGGATAAAATCCCAGAGATGGGTTGCGGCTGGAAGGGCATCCGCTGCGTAAAAACTTGCTGGATAAGTTGGCAGTTCATTCCGCCGTGGCGACCCCGGATTAACAAAGGGACTAAGCCAACAGGAAAATGAATGAATGAATGTACTTTAATTAATAACTAATGCGTTTGCATGTTGCACACAATCCTAAACATGACATCGATGATGACACCAAACTCTGCCGGACAATATTAATAATAGTTTCTGACAAACAGAAAGTTATACTTAGGGTTCACAAGAGGCTGTTTCAGCAAATATGGATTTTACCTTTACGATCTGACCTTAATTCGTTATAGTCTGGCAGTGCTTGCACTTCTTTTTGCTCAATGACGCAGAACGATATTCGAGGCTATCCAGTGATGACTGCTCTCATGATTAATTTAGGCGCAGGTATCTCTGCTGACCTTGATATCTTCTTCCGTTTGTGCTGATGTCTGGTGAAGAGCAATCTAAAGGGAGCCAACAGCCCTCAAACAGACCTTTATCTCCTCTTCTTTTTCCTGTAGCCCTGTGTTTTTTTGTGCTCTTATGGGATCTTAATCAATCTTAAAGTGTAAAATGCATGTAGTGGGCAAAAAAATAAAAATAATAATAAAAACATAAGTTTGATGTGTCGGCTACTAACAGAAGCCACAATCATTTTACTATCAAACTGTCAGAAATAGCAAAGAAATTAATATTTTATAGCATGTCTTATATTATCATGTTAAGATAAACATTTGAAGTATATTTTATTGTGTCGGATACATGATGATGATGATGTCGATGCTCGATTGAAACGAACCCTGGAGCGGATCCGAGCGCGGTTATATCACAGTGTTTTATGGATATGTAATAGGCTTACGGCTATATGAAGAGAGAATTATGAGTATGGCGGGAAGTTTCGCGAGTCTCCGGATGCCCGCAAACGAGTGATGATCTTCCGCTAATCTCGCGTCTCCCTCCTGGTCCTCAAATAGACATCGTCGCGCAGCCTTCTCACCCCTCCCCACCGCATCTCTCCTTAGACACATCGCGCGCGCACCCTGTCAATCACCACCAAACCACCACCTCTCCTGACAGCTTAGCGGGACGCTGCAAAATAAACCCTGACACTCTGACCAATGTGAGGAGAGTTTACTCACACGTGACTTATTTCAGCTCTTTTGGTCAGATTAGAAACTTTTCAATGTGAAAGTGAACCGCTCCAAGAGCAAAGAGCAACAATGTAACAATTGTAATCTCTGTTTCGGAACAACTGAATTGATTCACAGGTGTGAAAGCAGCCTTAGACTCTTAAAATTTCCTGTTGTCCACTTTTGATGTTGGAAATTCAACTCTTTAACAAAGTGACTTTTATTGACATTTTAGTAGTTTAAAATAACATAATGTATGAGAATAATGTATGATGAAATAAGTCTGTAAAACAGCAGTAAATGTACACGCAGTTTATAACAAGGTTTTTGTAGCGTAATATACAACACCAACCCAGACAATATAGCACTTTAAACCATTACAAATTTGAATAAAAGTCACTTTATTGAACTTTTTAAGGTTAAAAGTTTTCAGAAGAATCAAGATCTCATAATGCAGTTCAAAAGCATAAATAAAAGGGGGAAAAAAAAACATGAATGACACTACACTGAAAAAAGTGTTGCATGCAGAACTGTTGCAAACAATTTTTTTTGTGTTAAACAAAACAAATTAAGTTTAATAATGTTCAACTTAATTTGTTTGTTTAAAGTCAGCCCAAATATATTGTTTACAACCACTTAACGTGAAAAAAAAGAGTAAATCCAAGGAATCATCTTTGAATATTTTTTCAGTGTATGAAAAACTGCTAATTTACTGATTTTTTACAGTTTAGAGTTGCATTTTCACAACCATAAATAAACAGAAAACACGAAATACGGAAATTGTAAATTAACATATTTTTACTGTGTGGGAAAACAAAAAATCAAACTGATTTACTTGCTTCAAAAATCATATGTATAGCATTGCAGAGCAAGTAGATTAAAAGCCATCGCTGACAGTATTGAGCAAAACATGGCCTGTAGCTTGAGAGAGGATTTGTCATAAACATGAAGGTTAGTTCCTCCTCCAGCTGTAACCCATTTTGAACACTCATACACATGTAGAGCAATCTCTCAGTTAAATTGATTTAGGTCCGCCAACCGTTTATAGTCCTGATATATGAATGTAGGATTTTGTTTACATTTGCATATGTGTTTTTGTTAAGTGGCAAAACAGATATTTCATGTATTTGACTTGTATGGCTTATGTTATGTGAGAGAATATGAGGGGATAAGAATATTCAGAGGGATAAATTTAGCATATATATGCTATTTGGTACAGTTATTGATATTTACCTCTATATACATTTCTGGAGAGCGCCAAATACGTCCCAGGAGTTACGTTTTCTTGCAGTTTTTGCAAACCCACCAGAGGTCGCAGTGAGTTCGCTTTTTGAGTTCTCAAATTTCTCTCGCAAGTGCCAGTTGCGCCTGCTATCCTAGCATAAATCCACCAGAGTCCGCTGTCGACTGATAGTACAAAGAATAGCAAAGTCTACTAAAGGAGGTCGAGCCTTCTCATTTATGGCTCCTAAACTCTGGAATAGCCTTTTTGATAATGTCCGAGGCTCAGACGCACTCTCCAAGTTCAAAACTAAATGAAAGAGCTATCTTTTTAATAAAGCATACACAGAATGCATCGCATAACGGTATGATGCATGAGTGTGATCCATGCAGGTGAACGGGACATTTAGAAATGCGCATATGCTTCATGTTTGTTTCTATGTTTGGTTATATAACTTTTCATTTGTGGCACTTCATTTTTACATTGACGTTTAATAACTCTAAAAGTGCTATACATATAATTAGTTCATAATTAGTTCATGTTAGTAAATACATTAACCTATGAAACCTTATTGTAAAGTGTTTACATTTTTTAGTAGACCATGTGAGCGAATCTTCATTTATGGGTGAACTATCGCTGTAAGTAATATCAGATTAATAGATATCAGTCATGAAATTTGATTTCTGTGTAACTTCGGACTCGGCACATGCGCTTTTTAGGACATCATTCTTTGGTTACGCCTACAGCTGAAGTGTAACCTTGTTTGCTTTTTTGTGAAGTGGCGATTGAAGAGCTTTGTTTACGGCCCATGTTTGCTCAAGCGTTCTATTTTTAATGTCACACAATCAAATGCTGAAGAGGCTCCTCTTAATCCTCAAGGATTATGGTGTGTGTGACTAGCACCCAAGGCCAAAGCGCTCGTCTGATTCAGACAGGAGAAGCGCGCCGTACGGCACACACTCCTTGTGTAATCGTATAAGAGGCATGCAAGGAAGCCTGGAGGAAGTGGAGGAGGAAACAAGCACACACTGATTTTGGCGTTCCCTCAAAAAAAAAAAAGATGATGCTCTTGATGAGTCGTTGTTGCAGTCTAGGTCAAACACATTAAGCGGAGTATCATTGGGGTAATTGGATTGTTTGAACACACTTGATTCTGAGAGGGAAAGCTTTATTAACCCTCAAACTATTCCTGTGGTGTTCTGTGGGAACGTGCACATATGGTCAGAACTTGGGCTACAATTAACAGGATACTTAATGGAAACCCATTATTTCCAATGTTTTTTTTTTAAAATACCAGCTAAACTGAAAAAAAAGAAAGATTAAGAGAGCAAGGAATTTTTCACACTATTTCCTATAATGTTTACCATCCATGCAGTGTGTAACAGCACTAATGCCCAATCCCAATTCTATTTACGTACCCTTACCCCTTCCCCTTGGCTCTTAAAACCGTGTGTTATGGGGAAGGGCTTCAAAATTTACCCCTAAGAATTGGGACAGCACTACAGCACCTGTACACGTCATCATATGTCATCGCCATCTCTTGCTTCATATGAGATCAGACGATCACAACTGCTGTAGTTAATTCCAGTTGAGTTATTTATTGGTATTTATCTTCAGGAGATCACTGAAGGCATATATTATGTTATCATAACAATCTAATGTGGCAATAAGATTTGAATACTGTGCGTTTAACACAGTGGCCATAATTATCAGTGTAAACACACCAAAAACAACATTTACATTATAGCAGACACTGTATAAAGCTCATTCCCAGCCTCTAGACTTTTCTGACAGGGTATTCGAGTGTCATCTAGTGTCAGAATGTTGTAGGACTGCTGTACAGGATTTATGATTATGGATTATACATCGTGAAATTTAGGGGTTTTAATTTTAGCATTTTTTTAAAGCATGACAGTAAGACACGTACACGGTTATGAATATATTAAAACATGTGCTTGTTTGTTGTAAAATTTCATAATGACAAAAAATACTTATTTGTGCATCTCCTTACTTCCGCATGTAACTATCTGCCATTGTGGCTGGTGTATTCTGGGAAGTTGTTCTTGTGGTCCTAAAAAAATCTTCATTCGAAGGGCTATTCACCCCTTCCCCTTAGCTCTACGTACAACTTTAAGCTAAAGAGAATTGGGACACCACTACCCCTTGATGTGAACGTGCAAAACAAGTGGTAGGGGTAGAATTGGGATTGGGCCTAAGTGAATGGAAACCTCTGGTGTATTCAACCCGGGCTCATTGTGAAAACTTAGCCCCGCAGACGTTTCTGCAGACCGCGAAATACGTCCCGGAAGGTACGTATTCGAGCAGTTTTTGTTTTTGCGGATCCACGAGAAGCTGCTGTGCATGTTTTTCCGCGTCTCGAGCGCCTCTCGGGAGCGCGCGTTGTTCATGCCCGCGCTGTTCTCACGTGAAAAGCCGCCGGAGGCCACTGTGGAGCAACCGTCCGTCGGACTGACAGGCAGAACGATTGAACGATTGACCGCCCTCCTCTTCCTCTTCCTCCTCCTTCCCTAAAGCCAAGCGAGGGTTTGCAAAAGCCGTCGTCTTTGATTTCGACCTCGTTTTCGGATCCTGCCGCATTCTCGCCCTTATTTTTTGGATTCTGTTATTTATCTTACCTGATTTCTGGAACCGCTCTTCCCCGGACCCGATCCCGGTTGTCCCTGCGGCCGGCTCCTCCTCCTCCGGGCCTCCGCTCCACCGACGTAATGCTGCGAGCTAAGCGGACAAACTGGTTGCAGCGGGAAAGCCCTCCACACGGAGGCGAGCCGGCAGCTGGCAAGCGCAAAGAGGAGGAGCGGAGCGGCGTCACACTACCCCGCAGCGTTCGCTCGAAAAAAACAAAATGCGGCCATACGTACCACCGGCCACGTAAATCCCGGTCTCCAGAAACGTCTGCGGGGCTACGTTTCCAGAATGAGCTTGCGTTGGGTGTATTATAGCCCTTCACTTCCACTATGCTCAATTAATTCTGGTCAATTGATTATTCCCAGAATTTTAAAATAAACTGTAGGCGTTAGATCTTTCTCATGTCTGGCACCACAACTCACCCTGACTCAGTTTAAAACTAGATGAAAGAAACATTTCTTTGCATTAGCGTACACATGAAGCACAAATGCTTTTAAAATCTAAATCCTCTAAAGGGCTGTTAGTCTGCATTATTTAGGGAAGCTGGGAACATTTCCCAAAAGATATAAATTGATCGGTATCTACGCTTATGTTAGGCTGTTTTTACTATTCTCAAGATTTCCATAATCCTGGACCAGGCCGTATCCTGAGCAGCTGCTGTGGTGGTCATGGAGGAGTGGGGAGCATGTGGCGACCCCAGATTTATAAAGGGACTAAGCCGAAAAGAAAATAAATGAATGGATGAATGTCCTTCCAGCTGCAACCCATTACTGGGAAACACCCATACACACATTCATACACTACGGCCAATTTAGTTTATCCAGTTCACCTGTAGCACATGGGTTTAGACTGTGGGGGAAACCAGAGCAACCGGAGGAAACCCACGCTAACCTGGGAGCAACTGACCCAACCAGCACTTGAACCAGCAACCTTCTTGCTGTGAGGTGACAGTGCTAACCACTGGGCTACCATGCAACCACGACATTTTCAAAAAGTCTTTTACTCACAACTGGTCCAGTTTTCGAAGAAGAATGTAGGTTTAGTAGCAAGACCGGTACAAACCAGTCCTAATTCAGCATGAAATTTCACATCGCTCTTTTCAAGCACTTGACATACTCCCCTTTGCATTTAATATCACTTCCCAGCATAGTAAAGACAAAACCATTGGGCGAGTTTAACATTTAATCTCATTTTAATGAAGTGTTCTGTGATGATGTGAAGTGGGTTTGAAGTTGCCAACGCAGCAGGAATCATACTGATGAGTTTCATAACCCAGCCGGAGCATAGTCCACCACACAATTCAGCCCTGCCACTGTTAAGAAACTCATTTTCGGTTCAGCTCTGTGATCTTGATCGCATTTGCTTGGCACTTTCTTGCCTCACTGTATGCTAAAAGTATCGTAAATCAAATTTATAGGACAAAAGCAACAAATTTATGCTCATTTGAAAACCAATATGGCATTGATTTATCATTTACTGTACATTTTATTCCTTATGGGGCATCACAGCGCCACAGTGCGTAGCTTGATCCACTCACAGGAAGAAGGTCGCTAGTTTGAGCCCCAATGTTGGATTGCGACTGGAAGTGTTCTGCTGCGTGTTTTCACAATCTGCTGCATGAAACATATGCTGGATAAGTTGGCAGTTCATTCCGCTGTGGTGATCCCTGATTAATAAAGGACTAAGCTAAAAAGAAAATGAATGAATTTTACATGCACCATTTTCTGGCCTTGTTTTTTTATTTTTTAAAAGTGTTTCCTTCAACCTCACTTCACTAAATTCAATTGAATTGGATTCTCTTGCTTATTAAGCAGGTAATTTAAATGCATCAAACTTAAGATAAAAAGGATATCAAAGAAATTAGTTATTAAACAATAATTTATCAACAAACAAAACATGAAGCGATCATAAAAGTGTGTATCCGATCGACTTCCGTTCTTCCGGTTTATTGCCGTTCCAATTTCCACACTACATTCACATTCAAATATAGTAAAAAAACAACACACCTTTATGTAGGTTTAGATCAATGACTGTAAAAAAATAAGGCTGCGACAGCGCCTTTCCCCCTTGAACGCTTTGAATGCGAAACGCCTCATGACGGGCACAAACTGTCGCAAAAAACTGCTGACATTGAAGCCTGCGCATGCGCAGAAGGATTACCAGATGGAGCCAGAGCATACGTCAACAGACTAACAGGCTTACGCAAGTAAGGCAAGCACGAATGGCACTTGAGAGAAATTTGAGATCTGAAAAAGCGTACACAGCGGCCTCTGTGGAGTCACAAAAAAAGACAACTGCGAAAAAATTTACCTCCTGGGACATATTTGGCGCTCTCCAGAAATGTATATAGGGGTACATATTCAGAATGAGCCTGAGTTGTTCAGTTTAGTCAGACACACATATAATAAGCAGCACTATACATGGCAGTGGGGTTAAGTTGGGCACATGTGAGGTGGACTGTGATCTCTCTAAACTTGGTAGCCCATCACTGCGGCCGTCTTCCAACCTTTCAGCCCCTTCCCAACACTCTCCGGCAAGGCCTACGCTCTTCTCTACGGTATGACGCCTGGTTGGATGGGAATTGCTACAGCAGATAGCATCAGCTGGTGAAAGCTTACCAGTTAATGAGGTCTCCAAGGGCCGATGCCTCCCCAGCCCTCTTTCCCAACACCCACACACACATACAGTCCCTACTATCTGTTGCTTTCTCTCACTCTATCATTTTTCACTCAGCAACATATCCAATACGCTTTCTCCCACACACAGAAACACACGTAAGATTGCAGGAAGGTATCCGCTGTAGGTTATAGGTGATGTTGATAGAAGAGCACGCTCATTTTTACTGACTCCAAGCCCATGCTCAATGAATACTATTGAGCACCTGGAGACTCCGTATGGAAGTGGCCATCATTAAGGTTACCTTAAGAGTCCCAGACAAGACAAGAGGTGGTCGGTAAATCTGCTTCAGCTGATGATTAGCCTACTGATAACTACAGTGATGTCCAATGTGTTTCCCTCATCAATATTTAAGTGTTGATGTGCAGAGTGCAAATATTTTGATGCGTTCAACAATGGGTGTTGAGAATAATTCAAAGGGGAACAATTGTGGCTCTTTTTACAAGATGTCAAATAAGCCTCTGATGTCCCTAGTGTGTGAATGTGAGGTTTTAGCTCCAAATACCTCACAAATAATGCTTTATCCGCTTGTTAAGTGTGACGTCACGCAGAGCGGCTTCCGGGTCCAAGCGCTCTATTCAACTGAATGGGGAGATTCATGAAATGGTAATGATAAACGTTTACAAAGCGATTTAATACTTTCGAAAGTCACGATCGCAAAATTTATGTCCATGCCTAATATCCGATGGCCAGAAAGTGATTCATTGTTTTATAAATTGTTACAATTTTGGTATTTGTTATGCAGCAAGCCCAGAGATTGTTGTGTACACTATTCATTTATGTAAAAAATAACTTTAATATGTGATATGAATAAAAAGTGATCATAAACAAATGATTTCTCCACTCGAATGAATGGTGGCTTGGACCCGGAAACAGTATACATACGTCACAAACACGTCACCACTTAACAAGCGGATAACTCTTTAAAACTGCCCCTTTCAGGCTTTGATCCTAATTGAGCCATTTTGGTGACTGTCGCTTTAAATTCGAATGAGATTTTCAAAAGAGGGTGGAGCTACAAGAGCTACAAACGATTGTGTCAGCATAGTGGCAGATTCATAACAGGACTAACATCATCTCTGTAAAAATCTGTAAACGTCCAAAGAAGTGTATCAGAAGAAGGCAGTCTATGGAGACTACGGCCTTCATTTGTGCATCTAACCTCCACTCCTATGCATATATGCTGTATAAATATACTCACCAGCCAATCACATGGCAGTTCTGTGGGTGTACATGCGTTGTTGAGTCCAGAGGTCAGAGAAGAATGGCCAGACTGCTTCAAACTGATAGAAAGGCAAAAGTTACTCAAATGACCACTCGCTACAACCGAGGTCTGCAGAAGAGCTGAACTCACAACACGTCCAACCTTGAGGCAGATGGGCTACAGCAGCAGAAAACCACACTGGGTGCCAATCATGTCAGCCTCAGGAAACTGAGGCTACAATTCACATAGGCTCACCAAAATCACAAAGAATATAAGAAAAACGTTGCCTGGTCTGATGAGTCTCGATTGCTGCTGCGACATTCAGATGCTAGGGTCAGAATTTGCCGTCAACAACATCGACGGCATACCTTGTATCAACGGTTCAGATATTTTCTTGCCACACTTTGGGCCCATTGGTACCAAATGTTAATGCCACAGCCTACCTGAGTAATGTTGCTGAACATGTCCATCCTTTTATGACCACAGTGTTTCCATCTTCTGATGGCTATTTTCAGCAGGATAACGCACCAAGTCAAAAAAGTGCCAATCATCTCAGACTGGTTTCTTGAACGTAACAGTGAGTTCACTATACTCAAATGGCCTCCACAGTCACCAGACTCAATCCAACAGAGCACCTTTGAGATGTGATGGAATGGGAGATTCGCATCATGGATGTGCAGCCAACAAATTTGCAACAACTGTGTGCTTGATTTGTAATTGAACATTGCATCACCTATCTCCATTTGGACAACTTTTCGGTTGTGGTCAGTTTGCTCGTAGCTAACTTTGTATGGTGTTGTGTTGCTCAGCTTTGAGTCCGATGAAGCACTATTCCACAAAAATATCAAGGTAAAACTGCCTGATTGCAGTGCACTTTTCTCTTATGTTTGCCTTAGGGAACACTACTGATTGGTTTTAGGGAAGAGTTGTTGACTAACTGATCCCTACAACAAAGGTTGCCTTTTCCTGGAGGAGTACAAGAAGGACGTGTATCTAAAACGTGCAAAACATACCCTAAGTAACGCATTTCAGATTCTCAAAATGTACCCAGCGCCCTCTAGTGGATTTGTCATCTAAAATGTGCAACAAAATATCCAAAGCTACATACTCTCACAAAAATATAGGCTTGTATTTTTAATGAGCCTGGGCTGCATTCTGTTTTCGGACCGGCCTTCATGTGAACAAGTATTTCTTTTAGCATCATTACAGAACCTCCCATGCGTTCATTTCCCAGAACGGCACATGTATTGATGTAAATGTCTTTAAGGATCACAAAACCTGAGAACATGATTACTGATGAACAGTGACACGCAAAGCATAATAATATGATTCATCTGAGAGAGGAGAACTCTCCCGATACCTCAGGTACATTCTGTTACCATTCCGTTCCACTAGTTTTGTCATACGCGAAGCAAGTGGGAGACTCAATTCTGCCGGCCCCTTGACAGTCGTCCCCTGTTGTACATAATTACATAGAGAAGTGCTGGATAATATATTTGGGCATAATCACAGCGTGTGAGCTTTATATGGTGCGGACCCCTATTCCCTGATTAGTTGCTCTGATGAAATTGAATTATCTCTAAGTCACTGGATTTGTGGTGATTAAGAGAGACGAATCATGCGAGAACTTCCAACGACAGCTCTGGAGCGGCAAATAAATGAACAACCTCCGTGCGCTTTCCCTTTTGTGGGGGGATGCGAGCCGAAGCTGCCTCGCTTTAATTCACACAAGCCAGCGCTGCATTCGTCAAGCAAATGAGTGTTTTGGATTTACGTGGCTGTAATATGACATAATCAAGTTGTAATTTATCAATTAGAATAATTAGGAAGCTCATCTGATTTAATTAACATGCTGAAAAGGAAAGCAGTCATACAGATTTAATCTTGAGCAGCGCTTGGTTACAGCAGTGGCATTTACGGTGGCTGGCCAAGTGAACATTTGTTACCTAAAACCCGAGCGGCTTGACTTGTTCACTGGAGATCTGGAGTAATTTTACTAAATTTTTAACTTGAGTAAATTAGGGACTAAAATAGTTAACGAATGAGAAAAAAGCAAACTACAACTCGGGATGTTCAAAAGATTAGTAATTCCTATGGAAGTATGATATTCAGTCACAAGAAAGCAGTCACACTTTACAATAAGGTTTCATTATTAACAGAATGGTAAAAGATTTTCTCATTAATTTCTTTGGATCTCAGCATGATGTCTGGCTTTTGAGGATCTTTTGGTCTACTTCATTTTATCAGGAAGGTCCTATTTAAGTGTTTTTTTTTGGTTGTGAACAGGTGTTGCAATTATCAGGCCTGTATGTGTCTACAGAAATTGAACTCATGTGTGATAAACAGAGTTAGGTTACTTTTTTTAAGATGGGGCAAACACTTTTTAACACAGGGCTACGTAGTTTTGGGTTTTGTTTTCCCTTAATTATAAAAACTTCCATTTTTAAAACTGCACAATGTATTTACTTGGCTGCGTCCAAAATCGCATACTTCCATACTATACAGTACGTTAAAATCCGTATGCGAGCCGAGTAGTATGTCCGAATTCATAGAATTCGAAAATCAGTATGCAAGAGTACCAGGATGACTTACTATTTCCGGCGAGATTCTAAAGTGCGCATCCCATGCATGCTACGCTATCCCATGATCCCCAGCGAGCGAATTCATGAATGGGAGTAAAGCGACGCAATTGACGCAGGTAGGTCACGTGACCATGACGGATGTAGTACTTCCGAATTCCATTCATACTTTTCACGTTCATACTGTATAGAGTGTACTTTTCTAACGGCCGAGTAGTACGTTTAAACTCAAATGCAGTACCTACTGAGTAGTAGGCGGTTTCGGACGCAGCCATTGTGTTATCTTTGACTTATTTTTTTATTTATTTGATGACTTTAATATAAATACCGTGACACTTTTTTTTAAAAGCTGATTGAGTGATTGATTTTATTACAGTTAGTTGTTATAGTTAGTTGTTTATTATAGTTAAACTGTGTAACTGTATAGGTAATATGAGTGAGGCGTTATATTGCATCAAATACTGTATTAAAAAGCAAATTCCGACTTGTGCTCTTTTTTAGACGAGTAAAGGGAACTTTTGAATTGGTGATGAGGTTTCACACTTTTGGATTGGTGACTGGATTTTACACTGCATGACTTTACAGTAGGAAGAATTCCTGACAACTTTGGCTCGATCCTCAAACTACGTCTCACAACCAAACACGCAAAAAGTGACATGAGGTCATGTAGTATATCGTTATTAACTACATAATGACATCGAAGCCTTTAGTTGGGTAGAAAATCTCCTTATTTTGCTCACCTGGCTTTAAAGGGAATTAGCAATTTTTTCTTTGTTGACCCAGTTGTGTTGACACGGGTGCTCCTGTCAAATCTCCACTAGTTTTTCCTCCATTTCTTTGGTCCATACAGACAGAAAAGAAGCCCTTCTCCCTCAACCTCCCGCTGACCTGCAGATACCCATTCTAGTGGACGCTGCTCTCTCATTGGCTGAAGGTAATCATCAATCCTATTTTCAGTCAGAACACAGTCACACTGCTTGATTTGAATCACTAACAGCTCCAGATATTCAGCACGCCTAATATCTGACGGGGTTGTCGGCGACTCATCGGCGATTCTCTCAGATGCTGTCTTTGATAGTTCACACTGTGTGATTGTTACTCACGTGAATGAGCACCGATTTGCCTGTGATTTCAGGCATTTATCAGCGATTTCTCAAAATCGGCGCTAAAATCATGCCATCTATACTCCTTTCTCATTCTCATTATCCTGTGAGTTCAGATATATACACAAACCCTTGCCTATACAACTGCAATAATGTTTCTTTTTCTTGTAAAGTTACTTGAAAACTTTGATTAAGCAGGTGAAAGCTGCAGCGAGATTCTGTTGAACTCATGTAGTCCTCCACATTAGTCTTTCAGTTGGCTCCGAATATTGGTTGAAAATAGCAAAAGCCGTTCTAGCTCTACAACGACACTACAAAGTTTTTTATTTTTTATAAACGGCTGTATTGAAATACAGATTCCGACTTGTGCTCTTTTTTTTGACCAGCATAAGGGAACTTTTGAACGCTTATCTCTCGCTGTGAGATATTACTACTAAAGGACTTTGTGCGTTTGGGGAAATAAGCACATTGAGTTTCCTGCAGATGGGATTCACTGGCCTATACCTGTTTATCTGTCTGCCTTTTTATCCTCTTTTTTCCCCCGTCTCTCTGTCTGCCTGTCTCCATCTTTCCAGCATGAGGGCAGACAAGCTTGTCCCCTGAATGACAAACGCTTGTTTGAAACAGTTAAGTCCATCAAGGAGACGGAGAGAGACTGTGGAGGAGTGATAAATTAAAGACATGCCTGAGGGAAAAGGAAACAGCGAGGAACTGATGTCGGAGAGGAGGAAGAGGATGATGAAGAAAATAAGCTCAAATGGAGCAGGTTTGTTTTGTGTGCTGTTATCTGCTGAACGATGAGCTCGAATCTATCAAGACGTTTTAGCGCAGCCAAACATTTGGTTTGTCAGACACACAAGCGTTCGTGTAGTTTAAAGCTTGTAGATCTGATGATAGACCTGCTGAAAAGACCGTCTTGAACCAATTTGAATTACTCTCAGAGGACGCCTTGATGTCAAAACAACATCAAATTGACGTCAAAAAGCAAAAAAATGCGCATTTTTTTAATGTCAATCTTGACGCTCACGCAACAACCAAACGACACAAAAGGGGTCACACTTTATTTTGATGGTACGTTTGTGTAATTTAAGTTACATTGCATCTACAACTAGGGTTGGGCGATGTCGACCAATTTGGCATCGTACGATGTCTAATGTGAAACATCGCGATGGACGATGGCATTGTCATCATGTGAAAAGTGGGAGGGGCGCACACTCTGTCAAACAGAGACGTGTCTGAACAGCGAGGAGTGATCCGGGGTTGAGAAGGGTGCACGACTTACTTGAGGACCGGGAAGGAGACGCGCAATTTCCAGGAGATTATTACTGGTTTGCGGGCATTATGAGTCCCGCAGATGCATAGAGACTCCCAGAACTTCCGGGAGACTTGGCATGTCTGAATATTACGTTTAACAACGATAGTGAGATGCAATCCAGCGGCACATCTTTAATAAACTGTTCGACGTGCACTGCTCTCTGGCGCTCAGAGGAGAGCTTGACAGTGTGTGGCTGTGTCTGTGTGTGTGGTCACGTGATCTGCTTTTTCAGGGGACGGAGGGCTGTTTAGAAATGCTAGGTAAAACACAGTATGGATGTGAAACATTTTTTGTTCTAAAATGGCATTTTAACACTTCTAAATGGCTCTATTAAAATTTCTCTCTCAAGAGGCTCTGATTGGTCAGCTAACATAATGTGCTGTGATTCGCTGATCAACTTCACGTCAAGTCATTTTAGCTTTCTCTGCTATAACATTAAAGCACATAGTGTGCGTGTGGTGAATGCCCGTAACCTGAAGCATTTATGATCTCATTTACCCAGATGCTTTCATTTACAAACTTTGTTTGTGTGAGCTTTGCTTAGCTAGCTCTGTAAAATCCAATGTCTCACTTTGCATTGAACATTGATTGTCTTACGTTCAGAGAAGTTGTTTATGTTCACAGCTACATTACACATCAAGTTTAAAATATGATATCGTAGTGGACCCCCCCTTTAACAAAAATGCATCTGGATTTTATTAAAGCATTAGTAAATGTTAAATTATGAATAAATCATACAAGTAGGCAATTGTTATTAGTTCACAGGGCTTTACAATTAACACCCGCCAAATGCGAGTAGATTTCAGTTATGGCGGGTTAGACAGCCACTCCCACTAGCCACTTTAAAACTCGTTTTTAAATTGCCAGTGCTGGCTCGTCGTCATTAAAGATTATACTGTTAGTTTATGACCGTTTGTGTATATACTTACAAATGTGATCTTAGAATGGAGGAACAACTTTTCGCGCGATCAAAGGAAAGCAGGTGAATAACGAATGGGAGGGTCACGCGCACGGTGAGACAGGCTTTTCTCACTCACTGACGAGGGCTTTAGTGTTGCGCGCACAGGTGATTTAAAAGTGCTTAAAGAGTGCTTAAAAGCTTCTGTGTCATTTCCTCACTCAAAGCAACCGTGCCTGAAAACAAAACTAGTGTGATGCTCGTGCACCCACAGTTCTTCAAGGGCTCGAGATTTCACTTTAAGCATTCTTTGAACAGATTATTAATTGGCCTAACATAAACCGTGCGCAGCATCATCAGAATTTTTTTTTACCCCTTTTCTTTTGCTTGCTGTTATTTTTGTTAATATAGTATAATAATCATCCTTTACAATAATATTGCTTTAACATGTCGTATGCATTGTTAACTGGTAATCTGGGATCTTGCGCCAAAACAGACCACTGTGTATAGTTTTAGATGCGTGAGAAGATATATTTTTTAAATGTCGGCTGTTCTGTTGAATAAAAAGTGTATAAGTACAGCAGTATTTTGCTTGTTTTGACACATTATTAAAAATTTGTGGCAAGGAAATAATTAGTTATGTGTGGCCAGAGAAAAAAAAAAAGGTAAATCCTTATTGTGTTGAGCCCTGAAAAGTCCTGTGAAAGAAAAGTAATTGCAATGCAATTTTTTTATGAAAGCATAACCCATTTGCTCATGCTCATTGAGTAAGCTTATAAATAAAAAACAGTTAAATGAATGAGGAGGCAAGTGGACAAAGCATAAAATCTAAGTGCAGTCATTTTAACATGCCGTAACCCATGCAAAAGTCAAATTTATGCATATAGAATTTATTTTCCCAACCTCAAAATTGAAATTGTGGCTAGTGAAAATAGTGAGTGGCTAGTAACGGTGGAAAACTACTAGCCACAGTGGCTGGTGATCTAAAACGTCAAGCCCTGTTAGTTAGTAATAATTCATGATGATAAAAACATACAATAATTGTAAACGTAAAGTATGACTATTTTGCTAATAGATTCCTTTACAAGATTTGTCTTCTGTCGAATTTTCTTTAGCTTTTTTTTAACCTATAGCCGTTTATGCAGTTATCAGAATAAAGTAAAAGACAAAAATGTACTCAAAGAGACTCTCAAAGAGACTTGTTTATCAGCCTGGCCTGAAGCTCCTCACACAAAGTGCTGATATTGTTCAGTCATAATTGTGATAAAAACACATTTCAGCAAAATTACCCACTTTGCGCACCTTCTAACCATTATTATTTGTGCAAATTGATTTTTCAGAATCTGTAGCAACTCGTGATGAATGCCTGAAAGCGCAATGAATGAAATGTCCCATTCGTATTTCAGTCGATACACCAAAAAACGAGCGTCTCTCAAAGCAACGCACACAGCTAAAAGCCATTTCCTCAAAGAGCGCAGATATCTATTCGCCGAGGACTAAAGGAATCACGCTTTTTTAAAAGATCTAGACAAAAATAAAAATGAGAACCCTATTCGGCAGAGGAGAAATGGCATCTTTTTATGAAGAAGATTGAGTTCTTTAATAGAAGCAGAAATAGAAAAGGCTATCAGACAAAAGTAAAGGCTGTCTGCGGTGCCCTCCTCTTAAATTAAATATAATAAGGTAAAAGCTTATTTACAGAGAGCCAAAGGAAGATTCTGAATCACTGTGTTTCTGCTTCAACTCTGAGAAAACTTTTGAAGTGGATGGGAGGGCGAATGGGGAAAAGAGGGAACATCTCAGGACGGTTTTGGTTGGCGCGTGTTAGGCTCTACTGTATAAATTCCATTTTCATTACCTTCTGTAATAAATGCGGTGTGAATCCTGGGAGGCAGGGGCGGCAAAAATAAATCTGATACATGAATAAACGATGTCCCCAGGGAGAAAGGGCTCCTCCTTTGTGAAGAAGATTGACTTCTCCAAGACGGGACACATTCAGGCAGGAGGAGCGCCAACGGAAATAGAAACCGATATATTCCACTCCTCAAAAATCCTTCCATTCTTAGACCTATAAACATCAACAAATGTCTCCCAGTTTTTCAGATACGCTTTAAGAAGAATATTTGAACAGTTCACTGAGAAAGAGACTGTCTGTTTTTGAGTTTCTGTGGCAAAAAAAGACATGCAGGCCATGTCACAGTAATTTGTGCGATACCTAGACAGACAGACAGACCTCATTATAAGATTTCAGGTTACAAATTTCTGGTTTCCACCATCAAATAATAGACTTTTGTTTCTCACTGACAGTCAGGGATGTGTTCCACTCAGAAATGACAAGTTATTCTTGAATTTGGTAGGAAGTTGGAATTAGAATACAGTCACATGAAGCATTTGTATACCAAAAAGAGATGTTTGAGTTCCTGCGAAATTAAAAACAATATTTTTTCAGATGTTAGTATCATAGTATAACGGATATCTACACTCACCGCTTTATTAGATAAACCTGTCCAACTGCTTGGTAATACAAATTTCTAATCAGCCAATCACATGGCAGCAACTCAATGCATTTAGGCATGTAGACATGGCCAAGATGATCTGCTGCAGTATAAACTGAGCATAAAAATGGGGAAGAAAGGGTATTTAAGGGTGCCTCACACTAGCACTTTTAGGCTGCACCCGGGTTCGTTTGACGTCATAGTACGGAACGTTTAGCTAGTGTGAGCATGTCTCTTGAACTCGGGTGCACACCCATGAACCGTACCCGAATCCGCCTGAAAGAGGTGTTTTGGGGTACGGTTCACTTCTGATGTGAATGCAATCATACCAAATCACAGAAGTGAACCGCCAACTGTACAACAACATTTTTTTTCATAACATTCCTTTGTGTGTGTGTGTGTGTCACGTTTCGCACCTTGGTGACATGCCAGGTCAAACACAGTGATATCTGCTTGTCTCCTCCAAAAACAGCTTCTGCAGACACTGTGTGATGTTCTCAATGTTTATAACATGTTTGCGGCAGATGGACGCGAGTTGCTTTCTGTATGTCCGAAACCAAAAGCTTTTGTTAAAGCAGAATAACTGCAATGTGCAGAAGTCTTTCCATTTCGCCGCTTGCTTTCGTGACCGTCACCTAGCAACGGCCCTAAACAAAACAGCAGCTCGATAACGCAAGCGTTATGTAAGACCCCCATAAGTGGTGTAGTTTGAAAGTGTAGAATCTATATTTTATGCAAATATGCATCACTTTGGTTTTTATTCTACTGTATAAAAGTTATTTACACTTAAATACACAGTATTTTGGATACCTGAGCTAGGTGTTTTATATTGGTTCATTTTCATAGTTTTTTATATGACACATGTACAAGTTATAGCACAAATGAAAGCTCTTGCTGGTGCTTATACAGTTCTAGCATTCTTTTTACTGAATTATATTCATATGCCAAACAGTTGTTGAATGAATTGTGGTGTTTCCATGGCGCAGAAATGTAAACAATACATTCATGATCAATAAGCAGCCCCAGATAGCACTGACAGCTGTCATCTCTTACCCTATGCTGTGCCCTTCAGGGCCATTCTCCTCTGTTTTTGAATGGTAGAGACCTTTTTCTTTTTTCCTATGATTACAGACATGTGCAGGAACCACCTAAATTAATTACAGCACGCTAGACCACACAGAACCTAAAAGGTACACTTTCAAATTTGACTTTATAAAAAAAAAAAATACAAAAAGCGCCTCTTTTGTTAGGTGTTTATTAGAACACAGATGACATATACAGTTATTTTAAACACTTTTAATAGGGTTTTATGAAAATTCAAAGGGTTTTCTTTAAAATGATACCAAATTTTTGCATTTACACCTCTGCATGTGGATTTGGGAAGCTTTTAAATTTGGGTTGGCAAAATCCAGGCGGAAATCCCCAAATAGCAGCAGAGTTTAAGTGGCTAAGTGACTTTGAACGTGGCATGGTTGCTGGTGCCAGACGGGCCGTCCTGACAATTTACGAAACTGTTGATCTACTGGGATTTTAACGCACGATTTTTACCATCTCTAGGGTTTACAGAAAATGGTCTGAAAAAGAGAATATATCCAGTGAGAGGCAGTTCTACTTACTGTAAAAGTACAGCAGTAAATAACTAAAATTACGACAAAGTCTAACAGTGTGCTTTATGCACTGAACACAAATTCCTAATATGCCGTAAGTTACTGTAAAAGTTTTAAAATTACTCGCAATGCAGTGCATAATACAGTAGTAAACTGTAAAGATTATATGTGGTATTTTACTGGACGGTTTTGCAGTAAATAACTGAAAAATTGCAATGAAGTCTATAAGTGTGCTTTATATCTGAGAATGTGATGCAGAAGGTTGTCGTCTGTCAAAACGCTAGTGCATATATATGCTAGTGCAAAACAATCCCCAAAAATGTTGTCTCTAGTCAAACAGCCTCCCAATTGTTCAGTCTGTAGAGAGAGGCATCGAGCGGCTAAACAAAAGCATGTTGCAGAGCGAGTCCCACAGTGAATAACCTTACAACTGAGGAACAAACCTGCTCTTTAACAGGGCTGTGACTTTGGATTTGTATCTTCTATAGTTCACAAAAAACAGCAAGTCAACCTGCTTTCCTTCCCACTGCTTTCCACTCGCTTGCCCTTCCGCTTGCACACATAATGTGAAATCCATCCGGTGCGGCTGCTGGAGCTGGAGCTCGGCCAGTTTTCGGGAAAGCACTTTAGGCTACAGTTCCCATGACTCCTGGCGGGTGTTGACAGCTCGTACATTTTATTAGCCCGGTACCTTACATTACCCATAATAATAGAAAGCCGGTGAAGTCCTTTAGTTTGGATCCAGAAGCTGGTGCCAGCTCTCCTTCCACACCCTTCAGATTCGGTGCCAAGAAACAAAGACGCAGGTCCAGCGCTTGTTGATCTGGATGAAATCACACAGGACTCTGTTCATTATTATTGCATGGCTCACGCTATAGCAAGAATTTCAAATGTCAAAGCTATATCAATCTTTTATAAAGTGATGCATGCTATATACAGTAGCAAACCCGAGTTGCACATTTTATTATTGACCAATTGATTTTGTAAAAGATATGATTTATGTACGACGTTTATGAGCATAAGGTATCTATTCTTTATTCTTTCTGCTTTGAAATTGATTGCTTGCATTATCATAAATTGATTTGCATCTGTATTGCAAATGTAATCCAGTAAATATAGCATTTATTAATAAGGAATGTATTTAAGAATATATTTATAAAATAGGCGATGCAGTGGCGCAGTAGGTAGTGCTGTCGCCTCACAGCACGAAGGTCGCTGGTTCAAACCTCGGCTGGGTCAGTTGGCACTTCTGTGTGGAGTTTGCATGATCTCCCTGCAGTTTTGTCGGTTTCCTCCGGGTGCTCCGATTTCCCCCAGAGTCCAAAGACATGCAGTACAGGTGAATTGGGTAGGCTAAATTGTCTGTAGTGTATGAGTTTGAATGAGTGTGTATGGATGTTTCCCAGAGATGTGTTGCAACTGGAAGGGCATCCGCTGCGTAGAACATATGCTGGATACATTGGCGGTTCATTCCATTGTGTTTGCCTCAGATTAATAAAGGGACAAAGCCAAAAAGAAAATAAATTAATGAATAAATTTATGAAATAATGATTTTTTGTAAAGCAGCTTTTCACCATGTGTATTTGTGCATTCTAAAGCATTGTACCATAAAATTGGATTTTGGATGTATTTTTGGATTAACTTTTTATTTCGTGTTTTAACAAAGATTAAAATATGGTTTTCACAACATCAACCACCCCCTCCGAACACACACACATATTATTTTTCTTTTATCTTTGCCATGAAGACAGTACATAATATTTGACTATGTATACACAATCATCAACCACTTTATTAGCTACCCCTGTCCAACTGCTCGTTAACGCAAGTTTCTAATCAGCCAATCACATGGCAGCAACTCATTTCATTTAGGCATGGTCAATACAACCTGCAGCAGTTCAAACCGAGCATCAGAATGGGGAAGTAAAGTGATTGAAGTGACTTTGAACGTGGCATGGTTGTTGATGCCAGACAGGCTGGTCTAAGTATTTCAGAAACTGCTGATTTAATGGAATTTTCAGCCACAACCATCTCTAGGATTTACAGAGAATGCTCCGACAAAGAGGAAATATCCAGTGAGCGGCAGTTGTTCTTTGGGGGCAAATGCCTTGTTGATGCCAGAGATCAGAGGAGAATGGCCAGACTGGTTTCAGCTGATAGAAAGGCAACAGTAACTCAAATAAACACTCGTTACAACCTAGGTCTGCAGAAGAGCATCTCTGAAGACATCCAACCATGAAGCGGATGGGCTACAGCAGCAGAAGAACAAAGTGAGTGCCACTCCTATCAGCTGAGTCGCAAAGGCTACAAAAAGCTCTACAGCAAGTTGTCATATTTAAGTTGAATCAACTTTTTTTTTACAGTGCGATAGTAGTTATTTCCCAGAGATGGGTTGCGGCTGGAAGGGCATCCCCTGCATAAAAACTTGCTGCATAAGTTGGCGGTTCATTCCGCTGTGGCGACCCCGGATTAATAAAGGGACTAAGCCGACAAGAAAATGAATGAATGAATAGTAGTTATAGCAGAGCTTATTTTGAGTTGACTCGACTTCTAACCCAAGTATTAGATCTCATTCAAATAGAGCACCTTTGGGGTGTGGTGGATGAGATTCGCATCATGGATGTGCAACCGACAACTCTCAGCAACTGTGTGATGCTATCATGTCAACATGGAGCAAAACCTCTAAGGAATATTTCCAGTATGAAGGATTAAGGCAGTTGTTAAAGCAAAATAGGGTCAAATTTGATACTAGTAAGGTGTACCTAGTATAGTGGCCGATATGTAAATATCATTTAATTTAATTATTTTTTTCAAATTAGTAAGTGTCAGGTTTGTGACATCAATTAATGTTTAAACTTAATGTTATTCATTCATTTTCTTGTCGGCTTATTCCCTTTATTAATCCGGGGTCGCCACAGCGGAATCACTGCCAACTTATCCAGCAAGTTTTTACGCAGTGGATGCCCTTCCAGCCGCAACCCATCTCTGGGAAACGTCCACACACATTCACACACACACACTCATACACTATGGACAATTTAGTCTACCCAATTCACCTGTACCGCATGTCTTTGGACTGTGGGGGAAACCCACGCGAAGGCAGGGAGAACATGCAAACTCCACACAGAAACGCCAACTGAGCTGAGGTTCGAACCAGCGACCTTCTTGCTGTGAGGCGACAACACTACCTACTGCGCCACTGCCTCACCTTAAACTTAATGTTAATTAAGTATTCATATGTGATCACTTACACATTTTCTAAAAATAAATGAGTCTCGTGATTTCAATATGCGAAGCCCAAGTGTTTTTTCTAAGGTCTTTAAATACTTGGTTGTAGAAATACTGAAAATGTAATATAATTCACTGAAATAATTTAATTAATTGCCCTTGTTTGAGCTGTTCAGTTCATGAATATGTAAATCTAATGAGTTCATGAAATCAAATGAGTGAAATTAACCATCAGTCATAAAAAATCGTCTGAGCTTCATAACGAGCCTTGTTCTCTGCGTCTGATATTCATGATTGATTGATTCCTGCTTCTGCAAAGGGCCTACAATCACACACACACACTCATAATTTGGTCGAATTTCAAGGTCAAAGTACAGACCGAAAACCAGCGTGAGATGTCACCCTAAGAAATTACGTGGCAGTCATGCGCAAAATTGCTTACACAGATCACAGACGTCCACCCATCTGTTGTGGGACGGGCCGGGGATGCTCACTGACAGAGTTAATAGTTTTTTTAGGAGGACACACAGCACCTTTCTGGCCGCTTTGTTAATAAAGCATTTACTCGCTGCTCAGTCACAGATAATCCACGAGGTAGGGAGCAGCTCACCACCGATACACCCCCAAAACCCAACAACACCCCCTGTAGACTCTTACACCCTCCTCAATCTGATTGACAGCCATCACAAACAACAGAATGTAGAGCCTGAGATGTCCTTATGTATTTTAATTAATATTTATTATTTTAGTAGGCATTTTGGTAACACTTCATAATAAGTACACACTATGAATAATTTATTAAGCTTTAGCAAATAGTTCATTCTTTCTTTGTTAAGCATTACCATGGTAGGTTTTATCCCAAGCATCTTAGAAAGGGGTAGGACACTTAATCAGCTAATATTGCTAATGACTTTTGTAGTCTACTGTTTTCTAACATCCAGATAATGTTATCAATATTTAAAAATCATTGAAAAAATCATAATTTACAAGTATTGTTAGTATTAGTGTAGCCAGTAGGCAAGAGAAATGTTAATTTTAATAATATATTATTTGATGAACTTTCCAAAACTAAGAAACAATTAATCTCTATCTGTGTCCCAAATGTCACACTATACACTATGCACTCATGCACTATGTACTTATGCACTTACACACTCAACAGGATAGTATATGGCTGTTTCTCAATTTCAAGAACGCAGAGAACGGACTTGTGTTCTTGTGGAGATCGTTCTTGCCAGGTGTCCTCAGAAGAACGAACTCAGGAGACCGCGAGGACAGAGAACGCGTCCTTTGAGAATTGAGATGCTGCATTCTTCCTGATGGTCACATGACCTTCACGTGTTTTAAATGGTAAATTATTTAAACATTACAGCCTTCATACAACGATTTATTGTTTTTCCCCTTTTCAAAATATATACTTTGCATAAAAACATTAGAAATGTATGTTGCACAATATAAATAAAACAGATTTTAATACGAATTTCAGCAAACAAACACCCTTAATGTGTTTATTCCTTAAGATGTCCATGGTAATGTTTACTGTCACGGTTTCATTTAGGGAAACTCCTGAGGTAAATAAGTTCCCCTTCGGTTGGGGAACTTCAGTGCCATGAATGGGAGGATTCGGATCAGAAGCCGCTTATCTGGAGAGTATTGAACGGGCCAATGAATGAAATTAATTGGCAGCGTAAGCTTGCGCAGGTGTGCGACATCTGCAATCATCTCAGCATATAAGCACACCTGAAGCCAGCAGACGCCATCCTTTTCGCTTCAGATCCTTTCTGAGTGAGTCGATGAGGGTTCCTCTTGCTGATCAGCACTTCAGAGCGAACGAGTGTGTCTCCCGGTCCAGAGTGGGTCTTCGCGGTGGCAGACGGTCGAGCTGGGTTACTCCCTTGCCTGCGGTTCTTTGGGTCCGGTCCTCCAGAGCGGTGCGTATAGTTGCAACTTTCCTAAAAGAGCAACACAGTCGTGCAGCACGTCCTTTTCAGGATGGCGCTCCGACTGTGCGTTTCTGGATGCGGGGGTTTCCTGTCTCCGGATGATGGACACGATCACTGCATTGCATGTTTGGGGGTCCAGCATGTTAATGCGGTGCTCGCGGGCGGTTCATGTCGTCATTGCGATGCCATGACCGTTGCACAGCTAAGATCGCGGCTAACTTTCGCAAGAGAGCGAGCCACCCCAGTTGCCTCCTGTTCTAAAAAAGCAGCGGGCGCTCGGGCAGATCTGAGGGTTTCAGCGGGAGCTAATCCGCCGCCCACGGGCTCGCGGACCTCTCGCTCCTCACGGCGCTCCATCCAAGCTTCGGGTGGTGAGAGTGATCCGTCTAACCAGATGGTAGCTCTCACACTCGCTGACACCGGAGATCAGATGTCCTCCGCGGCATCGGAGGGTGGGCTTTCACTGTCCGACGAAGATCCGGACCCGCTCGCCCCCTCCGGGCAGGTGAGCGCTGTCAAATCGGATCCTGAAGCGGACATGTTAGCCGTGCTTTCCCGGGCTGCTTCGGCCGTGGGGTTGGAGATGGTTTATCCCCCAGCTCCGCGGCCGGACCGACTAGATGGGTGCTACGTAGAGGACCAGAAGGCGAAGCCTTCGAAGCCTCTCGTCCCCTTCTTCCCGGAAGTGCACAGTAGGCTCACGCAGTCCTGGAGGGCACCTTTCTCTGCCCGTGCTGCGAGTGCCTCCGCCCTCACCGCCCTTGACGGCGGAGCTGCCAGGGGGTATGAGGCGATCCCGTCAGTGGAGCGCGCTATCGCGGTCAATCTTTGTCCGCGCGGCGCCTCTACGTGGCGGGGTTTGCCCCGCCTCCCGTCCAAAGCCTGTAGGTTGTCTGCCTCCCTCGGAGCCAGAGCTTATAAGGCTGCGGGCCAGGCTGCTTCTGCTTTGCACGCGATGGCCACCTACCAGCGCTACCAAGCGCAGGCGCTGGCCGAGCTGCACGAGGGCGGGTCCAACCCAAGCTTATTACATGAGCTGCGCACCGCGACCGACTATGCTCTTCGGACTACTAAGTCCGCCGCGTGTGCGCTGGGGAGGACGATGTCCACACTTGTGGTTCAGGAACGCCACCTCTGGCTAAACCTGGCCGATATGCGTGACGTTGACAAAGTTCGCTTTCTTGACTCGCCCATATCCCAGGCTGGCCTGTTCGGCGACACCGTCGGTGAATTCACCCAGGAATTCAAGGCGGTGAAAGAGCAGTCGGATGCGATGGGCAATGTCATCTATCGGCGTGGCCGTAAGCCCGCTCCGCCCGCCGAGCCATCCACCTCCGCTGTTCCTCGCCGAGGGCGCCCGCCAACGAGTGCTGCCCCGCCCCCGCCTGCGCCTCCGGCCAAGCGGGCGCGGCGTTCACCTCGAAAGCAGGCAGCCCCTCCTGCCCAGGGCGCCGTTAAGTCCGGTAAACGGACCGCGAAGCGTCCCTGAGACAGGCCATCCGGAGAAGAGGAAACTTGCTCTTTCCCCGCTGGAGGGCGGGGCCCCGATAACAACGGTACTTTTCAGTGCCACCAAAACATCAGTAAAAGAGCACTTTTTCCCTTCCCCGGATGTGACTGCACGAGTTCTGCCAGTCCGGGACGCGCTGCCTTCCGGCTCGCAGACTCTACGTGCTTCGCCAGTGGCTCACGAGCGCTGGGGGGACGGTCTCCCTTCCCTCAGCCCTCCAGCCCCCTCTCCGGAGTCAGGGTGCGGAGCCAGAGCGAATCGCTCTCCTCCAGCTTTTCCGCGGGACCCTCGTGCTTCCCGGATCAGCACACCCACTCCGCGCTGCCCCACCGCTGGTACGTCAGCGATTGTAGCGATGACTCCATTAGCGAGGGCTCTGCCTGCCTGGTTAGCGCGGGCCAGCCCCTCGCGGTGGCTCATACGCACAATCAGACTCGGTTACGCGATTCAGTTCGCGAAACGGCCCCCCAAGTTTACGGGCGTGTATTTCTCCAGGGTCAACCCCCTGTCCGCCCCTGTCTTGCGAGAGGAGATTGCTGCCCTCCTGGCGAAGGGTGCAATCGAGCCGGTTCCTCCAGCCGAGATGGAGAGTGGGTTTTACAGCCCATACTTCATCGTACCCAAAAAGAGCGGTGGGTCACGGCCAATCCTAGATCTGCGCGTTTTGAACCGCTGTCTGCACAAGCTGCCGTTCAGAATGCTCACGCAGAGGCGCATTCTCCAATGCGTTCGTCCTCGGGATTGGTTTGCAGCCATAGACCTGAAGGACGCGTATTTCCATGTCTCCATTCTTCCACGCCACCGCCAATTTCTGCGGTTTGCGTTCGAGGGTCGAGCGTGGCAGTACAAGGTCCTCCCCTTCGGGCTCTCTCTGTCTCCGCGGGTCTTCACCAAACTCGCGGAGGGTGCCCTAGCGCCCCTTCGGCTCGCGGGCATTCGCATACTCAATTATCTCGACGACTGGCTGATTTTAGCCCACTCGCGGGAGCAATTGATTATGCACAGGGACGAGGTGCTTCGGCATCTCCGCCTACTGGGGCTTCAGGTCAACCGAGAAAAGAGCAAACTCGCCCCCGTGCAGAGGATTTCTTTTCTCGGGATGGAGCTGGACTCGATCACCATGGTAGCGCACCTCTCCGAGGAACGCGCTCGCCTGTTGCTGAACTGTCTGAGGGAGCTCGACAGCAAACTAGTGGTCCCACTGAAGTTCTTTCAGAGGCTCCTGGGGCATATGGCATCCGCAGCCGCCGTCACGCCGCTCGGGTTGCTCCATATGAGACCACTTCAGCACTGGCTTCACGATCGGGTCCCCAGACGCGCATGGCACGCGGGCACACACCGGGTCTCGGTTACTGCGCTGTGTCGCCGCGCCCTCAGCCCTTGGAACGACCCCTCGTTCCTACAGGCCGGTGTGCCTCTAGGACAGGCGTCCAGCCATGTTGTTGTTTCAACAGACGCTTCCAACACGGGTTGGGGGGCCGTGTGTCGCGGGCATGCGGCTGCGGGCCTCTGGAAGGGTGCCCAGCTGCATTGGCATATCAATCGCCTAGAGCTGTTGGCAGTGTTCCTCGCTCTCCACCGCTTTTTACCGGTGCTGGAGCGGCAACACGTGCTGGTCAGGACGGACAGTACGGCGGCGGCGGCGTATATCAACCGCATGGGGGGTATGCGCTCTCGCCGCATGTCTCAGCTCGCCCGCCGTCTGCTCCTCTGGAGTCACCCGCGGCTGGAATCGCTGCGCGCCATTCACGTCCCAGGCACGCTCAATCGTGCAGCCGATGCGCTCTCACGACAGCTGTTACGCCCTGGAGAATGGAGACTCCACCCCGAGTCTGTTCAGCTGATATGGGCGCGATTCGGGGAGGCCCAGATCGATCTGTTTGCTTCCCCCGAGAACGCTCACTGCCAGTTGTTTTTTTCCCTGACCGAGGGCTCTCTCGGCACGGATGCACTGGCCCACAGCTGGCCTCGGGGCATGCGCAAGTATGCGTTTCCCCCAGTGAGCCTGCTCGCGCAGTTTCTGTGCAAGGTCAGGGAGGACGAGGAACAGGTTCTGCTAGTTGCGCCCCTTTGGCCCAACCGGACCTGGATATCAGAGCTCTCACTCCTCGCGACGGCCCTCCCCTGGCGGATCCCTTTGAGAGAGGACCTACTCTCTCAGGGACAGGGCACCATCTGGCACCCTCGCCCCGATCTTTGGAACCTCCACGTGTGGTCCCTAGACGCGAGGAAGACTTAGGTAACCTACCGACTGCGGTGGTTAATACCATCACTCAGGCTAGAGCCCCCTCCACGAGGCGCGCCTACGCCCTGAAGTGGAGTCTATTCACTGAATGGTGCGTCTCTCGCAGAGAAGACCCCCGAAATTGCCAGATTAGTGTTGTGCTCTCTTTCCTTCAAGAGAAGTTGGACAGCAGGCTGTCGCCCTCCACTCTCAAGGTTTACGTGGCCGCCATCTCCGCTTATCATAGCGCGGTAGCTGGCGGCACCGTGGGAAAGCATAACCTGGTCATCCAGTTCCTTAGGGGTGCTAGGCGAATTAATCCATCTCGCCCCCCTCTCATGCCCTCTTGGGTGCTCGCCCTCGTTCTCACGAGTCTGCGATCCGATCCCTTTGAGCCACTCGAATCAGTATCTCTAAGATTTCTGTCCCTGAAGACAGCTCTGCTGGTTGCGTTGGCCTCCATCAAGAGGGTCGGGGACCTGGAGGCATTTTCGGTCAGTGACTCGTGCCTGGAATTCGGGCCGGATTACTCTCACGTTATCCTGAGACCCCGCCCCGGTTATGTGCCCAAGGTTCCTACCACCCCCTTTAGAGATCAGGTAGTGAACCTGCAAGCGCTGCCCCCGGAGGAGGCAGACCCAGCCCTTTCTTTACTTTGTCCAGTTCGCGCTCTGCGCATTTATGTGGACCGTACTCAGAATTTTAGATCATCTGAGCAGCTCTTTGTCTGTTATGGCGGTCGGCAGCAGGGAAGTGCCGTATCGAAACAAAGATTATCCCACTGGATTGTGGATGCCATTTCACTCGCTTATTCGAGTCGAGGTCAGCCGTGTCCCCCGGGAGTACGTGCACACTCCACTCGGAGCGTTGCATCCTCTTGGGCGCATGCACGCGGCGCCTCTCTAACAGACATCTGTAGAGCTGCGGGCTGGGCGACACCCAACACATTTGCAAGGTTTTACAATCTGCGAGTGGAGCCGGTTTCCTCAAGGGTATTAGGTAACCCTTTGGTGATTGAGGAGACAACTCGGTAGGGTGTTGAAACACGCTTGCTGCGCCATTCTCCCTAACACGGAGGTACGTGCGCCTTTTTTATCTGTCAGTAAAGTTCCCCGTCAGGTGAGCCCTGCAGATTCCTCCGTGGCCCCCAGCACTGACTCAGCGGAGGAGTCACTTGCTGGCCCACTACGTTGTAGGTCTGCCCGCTGGTCAGCCCGCGTTTTGGGTATAGGTGCCTGCTATGCGTGATCCCCACTAGGCGATCCCATATGCTTATTCCGCCACGGTTAAGTCCCCCCCCGGGCGGACCCGTGTCTTCCCTCTCCGCTAACCACTCTTTGCTATGCGTACTCCCCCTTTTTAGGGCTAGTCCATAGGTAAATTCTGCCATCTATCCCCCCCTTGGGTAACGGATGGCCTCCGCAGCGTCCTCCCTATCGGGATTGCACGCTTCCCAACGTACTGTCGTATTTCCTAGAATTATCTAGATGCTCACGACTTCCCAAAAAAATATATCTAAATCCGTAAAACTTCTGTTGAAGTAGGATAAATTAGGGCCAGGGACACGTTGGAGGACCGCGCCCCCCATGATGTGGGTGCGTCACGCTTGCTTGACTATCTCCTCATCGGGGGTGTTGGTAAGGTGCAGTCATTGTGGCGCTTTCCATATTCTCCCATTCATGGCACTGAAGTTCCCCAACCGAAGGGGAACGTTCGAGGTTACAGAAGTAACCCTTCGTTCCCCGAGGAGGGGAACGGAAGTGCCATATTCCGTCGCCATAATGACTGTCCCTTAGCTGTTTGAAAGTCTCTTCAGCTTAAAAGGATGGCGTCTGCTGGCTTCAGGTGTGCTTATATGCTGAGATGATTGCAGATGTCGCACACCTGCGCAAGCTTACGCTGCCAATTAATTTCATTCATTGGCCCGTTCAATACTCTCCAGATAAGCGGCTTCTGATCCGAATCCTCCCATTCATGGCACTTCCGTTCCCCTCCTCGGGGAACGAAGGGTTACTTCTGTAACCTCGAACGTTATATCTATGAACTTTAATAATAAATCTAAATAAAATACAGCGCTTCCCACCTCCAGTCGCAATGACTTCTGGGACTTCCAGAGCAAGTTCGGTGCTCAAGTCTGCATCGGTGCGTCCTCGATATCAAGAACACATCTGGGAAGTTTCACGCGTTCTCCGTACTTGCGATCTTGAGTATTGGAACTGAACTTAGGCAGCTGATGATGACGTTTCACGAGAACACGAGGACGCAAGACCGCTGAAGAACGCATATTGAGAAACAGCCTATGTATGTAGTGTCATCCCAAATGGCACACTAATGTTTTTTTACTAAGCGGAAATTCAAACCGTTTCCCTGATGACGTTTGACTGTTGCCAAATCAGTGAAATAAATGACTTAATTATCAGGTAATACCTGCCGTGAGTATTGCTGCATTCACCATCGGGAGGCGCTATAATCACTCTCGTAGAAGGATTTTGCTTTCACCATCAAAAATAAATAAAGTTATTTAACATGTGCGTCCGATCGCTTCGCTTAATGGGCAAAGGAACTTTAATTTCGGCGTTTTGTTCAACTGGGGCCGTAATCAGCGTTGCACACTTTGTTCACGGAGAGCGCGTGAGAGTTGCGTCAGTCTCAGTTCAAGTTCGACGCTGACAAGGCAAGACGTATGAGAAGTATCTTCTCGAGATAATATTGGTATGTTTAACACGGTTTATTCGACTGAAGTTCAAATAATGTTACACCAAATATGTTTAGGATCGTTTTTTATTCAGTCACTGTTTATAAATTTGAGAGAATTGAGATTTATGTGAGTTTGGTGTTGTGATGGGTAAAGTTGGTTTTATATTGGGATATTCAGACATTCTCCTTTATAATATAATTTCAGAAAAGTATTCTTTGCAAATTGTAAATAGGGAAATCATATTAGCAGCAAATGACGATCAATGTACAACATTGTACACAGTGAATTAGACAGTGTTAATGTTGTTTAGAAGTCATACTTGCATGCTAATTCTGAATCGAATATTTAAAGTAACATGATAATCAATATAGGGACTTCTAAATGAATGAATGTGCGAATATAAAACAACTTTACCTCTATGGTGTTGTGTACGTGTAGCTAATCAATCGGTGGTTTGTGCACAGTGTGTTTGAGACCAGAGGGAAGCGAGGAGAGTTTTTTCTGATCAAGTGTCCCATATGTTTCTGGTATGTTCATATCAAGTCAAACAGTGAATACTGCATCTGAATTGTGCTCATATTTCATGTTTTATTGCATTGTGAATATGCCTGGTATTTGAGAACATTTAATGCAGTTTTTTTTTTTTTTGAGAATATTAATTTGATATATCACTTTGAGTACATGTATAAAGAACACTACAACACTTCAATTTATAACATTTAATTTGTGGTTGTCACAGCTGACCATGGTAACTAAAACTATCCATAGTTTAACCATGGTGTTTGTAGTAAATCTGTGGTTATACAAATTAATAAATGCACAACCCACAACTGTACAAGTGTGGTGTTCTTGGCGCAATTGCTAAGCATTTTTAGGGATACACTTTAAAAAACGTTGACTCATCTTAAAATAACTTTTTTGAGTTGACTCAACTTTTAACACAAGTACTGCAATTGACTATTTAAGCGGAGTCAACTCAAAAGGCTCTGCAGCAAGTTGCAGTACAATTTTAAGTTGAATCAACTTTTTTACACCACAATAGCAGTTATAGTAAAGCTTTTTTGAGTTGATTCGACTTGCACCCCCAAGTACTGCACTTGACTTTATTTGAGTGAACTCAGAAAGCTCTGCACCAAGTTGCACAATTTTAAGTTGAGTCAGCTTTTTACAGTGCAATAGTAGTTATAGTAGAGATTTTTGAGTTGACTCGCCTTTTAACCCAAGTACTGCACTTGACTTTATTTAAGTTGAATCAACTCAAAAAGCTCTGCAACAAGTTGCCATACAATTTTAAGTTGAATCAATTTTTTACAGTGCAATAGTAGTTATAGCAGATATTTTTTATAGTTAACTCAACATTCAATCCAAGTACTGCACTTGATGCTATTTAAGTTGTCAACTCAAAAAGCTCTGCACCAAGTTGCCGTACAATTTTAGGTTGTTGACTTTTTTTACAGTGCAATAGTAGTTATAGTAGAGCCTTTTTAAGTTTCCATACAATTTTAAATTGAGTCTTTTTGTTTACAGTGTAATAGTATTTATAGTGGAGCTTTTTCAGTTGATTCAACTTTAACCCAAATTCTGCACCCGACTATATTTAAGTTGAGTCAACTCGAAAAGCTCTGCACCAAGTTGCTCTACAATTTAAGTTGAATCAACTGTTTATTTTATTTTTTTGAAAAGCACAATAGAAGTTATAGTAGAGCTTTTTTGAGTTGGTTAATTTTAACCCAAATACTGCACTCGACTATTTAAGTTGAGTCAACTCAAAAAGCTCTTTCTGTACAATTTTAAGTTGAGTCAACTTTTTTTTCTTTTACAGTGTAAGGTCTGTGTAAAAATTGCCTACACATTTGCGCAATGCTCAATGTTAAATTTTTCTGCTTTAAAAGTATTTTATTTATTGTGGGCATAGGTTAAAAAGTCACTATTAATTGAAGAACGCTAACAGAAGCATAAAAGCTTATTGAAGGAAATGTTCATAGAGTTATTGAGATAATAAAACTCTATTTAACGCAACTTTTTGATTTAGTGGTTAATTCATATGAATTTGTATGATCCCATCAGTACGATTTTCTCATCCACCAATCACAGTTGGGTTTCGGGTGATGTTTGGTGCTTTGTCTTCTTTTAAAAAATCATACTTTTTTTTTGTACACCGGAACTCTGAAATTGTACAAATTAGCCCCGAAACTGACAAAACTTGAAATAGTTATCTTGCCTCATGAGATCAGGCTGGATAATGCTCCTGCTTTTATAATGCTTCTCAAGGTTTGTTAACCATTTTGTTTTTGGAAGTCAGTTGCTAGTTTTACCTGCTCAGTGTCATCATACACATTGTTAAAGATGGTAAGCAATGACTTGTTGAGAATTAATGTGTTGTCTGATACGCTTTTTGTCCACAGCGAGAATTTACCAGTCAGAATTGCCTATTCTGACACAGTGACTATTGAAACAGCCACTGGAATAAATATGCTCAGACTCAAAATGTTCTGTGGTCTCATGAGAAAATATGGCAGATTTGGAATTGCATTCTTACAATTCAGGAGTCTCTTAAAGTGTAGACTGTTTCCAAGATTATAATAGAAGTCACAGTTTTGTTGCATCATGCTGCTCGGGCAGAAGAGAGAACTTAATTTTAGAAATTGTGTTGGGGAGCCAGCGATAACCAATGCGCGTGTGTGTATCCTGTATACCTTACATTGTGGGGACCAAATTCAAGTGTAGCAAATTATTGAATGGTTTTAAAATATACAGACTAGAAACGAGTCAAATGATCTGCTAGTACTGTAAGATGATTCATTCATTTTCCTTCGGCTTAGTCCCTTTATTAATCACAACCAAATGAACTACCAACTTATACAGCATATATTTTACGCAGCAGATACCAATCCAGCTGCAACCCAGCACTGGGAAACACTCAAACTCTCACATTCATACTAGGGATGCTTAAATCATCACTAGGTCTCCCAATCATCCATATCCATTGAAGTGGCTCTATCACTGTCTCGCCACCAATAGCTGGTGTGTGTTGAGCGCACTTGCTCCGTTGTCCTGTGGCTGCCGTCGCATCATCGAAGTGCATAATGCACACTAGTGGTGGTGTGGAGAGACCCCCCCCCCCCCTCATGATTGTGAAGCTCTTTTTGTGTATGGCCATATACAATAAAGGCGCTATATAAATACAGCTGATTCAGTCACTTCCTAGCGACATAAAAAGCGCACTATGTTCCTTTTTTTGTCAATATTGAAGGCAATGTGCTGCGGCTTGCGTTTTTTGAACGAAAAAACGTGCTGGGTGTGATCGGCTCCTGATGTGCAACAAATATTTGTTAACTCATGGTATTTTGTCAAAGAAGCAAAATGTAAGGATATTTCCGGTCACAGTTTGACACAGACGAGTTGACACAAACCAGTGCTGATGCTGGTTGCCTCTGTGCTGTCTGAAGCTGCATCATAAACTCAGCATTGATTTGGAAAATTGCAGTTGATAATAGTTCTTATATAATAACAATTTTTAAAAAATAGCCTACATAATCTATGAATTGATTTTTGCACAATGAAAACTCCGCACCAAACTGATCGAGGCTTTCATTTTATAGCATATAAAACATTTATGCAAATTAATTCAATATCATAAGTAAACAACAAAATTGCCATATGCTATAGTAGCCTATACTTTACAAAAAGTCAACATACGAGCCTAATGTTTATTGTCATTGTCTTTCCTCACACGCAGCACGTGCATATGAACCGCGAGTGAGAAGAGTGAGATGGAGGAAATAAGTCATTATGACATATTCTTTAAACTAATGACTGCTATTAAAATGTTGTAAGGGGGTTTGCGATATAACAATAACAGCGTAGCATTAATTAAATGCATATTTTTTGTGGAGCGATCGATTTGAGGTAGCCTGATATTTTTATTTGACGGAAAAAAAAAAAAAACGATTGGAATAAACAGCCTTTGCTGGTTCTTAAAAAGGATTCAGTCAGTATTTTTGTTATGTAATCTAAAATTTGTCATTTAAATGAAAAATATACTGGGCAGGCCTATTTATTTAATTCTTTTTATTTAGTTTATTATTATTTTTCTATGCTGTTGGAAACACTGCAGGTGCGTGAAGATGTTCTGTATGCTGCTGTTCACATGTTAAAATAAATCAGTATTTTTAAATGCAATCTTTAATGTCACACAAAAGAGACACATTTTATTTAAATTAAATTATATTTTATTATTAGCCTTAGTGATGTGACGTTGTCCACTGAGGCTTTGAAGTATGTATCAAAAAAATTTTACACCTCGCAGTTCATCGAAGCTTGATTCGTTTTGCCATCATCATGTAATCAGTGACGTCCGAAGCTTCATTTTTGCCTATACCCACGTGACTGTTTCGAATTTTGATTCAAAGGTTTAAACACCCTCATGGGTTAGTAAAGAGTATAGTGAGACATTAGGCGTCAATTACAACCATTTCTACAGTTTCAAAGCACTGCACCGGTCCCGCACACCAGAAATTAAACTGAAATACAATAGTCATTTATAGTGAAAAGGTTTTGAAGAGTATGCAAGCTTTGGGACATATTCCTCTTTAACAGGTCGTTGTGTTGCTTAGTTCTGCCCCCTTTCAATCATCCACACACCATCCACATTTCTGTTGTATTTAATTTCGTACCTTATTGGAGAAGCAGCAGCAGGTCTTTGCTTTTCAAATCTCCTCAGTTGTTTGCATAATTCTGCATTCAGACGTCCAAACATGTCTTTATGCAAGTTCAGTATTGTTGTTGCAGATGAAATATAACACAGAAAACGCGATTTAAATATTTTCCAGTTTGATTGATTCCAGTTTTGACTATTTTACAGTCATTCAAACATCTTAACCGAAGACTCTTTACTTGACGGTTGATCTCGTGCCTCCATCACGTTTGTAGTTTATTTACGCTTTTCACACACGTTTGTAGTTCTAAATCGAAATCGCGTCTAATTTGCCATGTATTGTGGGCAATATCAGCGGTTGGAGTATGAACGCTTCTACACTTTTACCATCTTCTACGCGCTTTTACCATTATTTTGCCAGAAATAGCAAACCATCCAGAAGCATACTCTTCTCAACATACTATGGTTTGGGACATACTAATTCTATTTTCAAATACTATTTAGGACGGATAGTATGTGGATTGGGACGCAGCACGTGAGTCGACTCTTTTATAGATGAATCAATAGTTTTAAACACGGTGCACTTTCAGATTCAAGCCTTAAGCCTGGTTTATACTTCTGCGTCAAGTGACCGGCGTAACCCACGGCGCATGCAACGCGCGTGGCTGTGCATTTATACTTCTGCGCGCTGTCTCTGTTGGTCTGCATTAACACTTCCGAAACGCTAGTTGGCAATGAGGTGTAAATCTTCCTCTGTGTCGAGTTTCTTCTCTGCTTTTTTGCTTTTCCTGAACACTTCCGGGATGTACAAGTGGCTCAAACTCGCTCATTTTGAGACAGGAACCGGCAGACGTGCAACAATTTTAATTATAAGGTAAACACTAAACAAAACTTTCCATCCGGAGCTCCTTCACGGGACTCCACACTTGTAAACAATCGATCGCGCCATTTGCGCGGCTCTTGGTCCCGCCCAGACTCATCAGCGATACCAAGCCGACCAATCACAGAGCTTGCGCTACGCGTCGTTGCGACGTGTAGTTACATTTTTTGAGAGGTGCACATTGCCGCCGATGGCCACGGCGAAGGGCTATGCGTCAACGCTGTAGCATACGCCAGCGTTTGACACAGAAGTATAAATCAGCCTTTAGCTTGATATTTCACTTCACTTAATGCTGTTACACACGGCATGGAAGTTCATTTTCAAAAACCCACAATAGGGGCTCTTTAAAATTAAGTAACTAATCACTTTTTACTGTGTGTGTTTGTGTATGTTGGCAGTGGAAACAGATTTGTTGTCCATTTGTTTGTGTACAAAGCAATAATGTCAATTAAGCATAGCAACACCTCAAAATATCCTGTTCCTCCATCCACATCTGTTTTTTTTTCTCGCTGTCAATCTTATTACCGCAGCGGTTTAAGAGCAGGCCCTGCTGTCATAACAGAGAAAAGGTTACACACACATGCAGACACACCTTCCATACACTCTCAATTGTAAAGTGCTGTCAGAAGCTGTCAAAATATGCAGGGCTGTTGGGTGGACATGTGCCCCTGCCCACGACTCTGCACGCCTGGGGGAAAAAAAAAATATGATTATAGACAACACTTGCTCTCCAGCCGCAATGTCCCGGGTTGACATAATGCAAACGTGTGTCTCCCGCTCTGATTATTTAGAGGCGTAGGGGCTCAGGGGACGACGGGCGACTGTGACATGACACCAGGTAGAGATCAACCCTCATTACCTTGAGAAGTGACACTGCGGCCCGTCTCCCCTCGGGAAATGCTTCAAAAATGAACAGAAAGCGATAGGACGGAAGCGATTGACTTTCTCATTGCGGACTGTTTGCGCAGGGAATAGGATGAGCTTGCTCAAACATTAGCCTGATGAGTTGCTGGAGGTGTAAAGGGATGTTGACTAATGCTACGGGTCAACCGACTGGAGGATTCACAGCAGACAGGCTGTTTTTTTTTTTTTTTTTTTTGAATACGTGGGAATGTTGAGATTAGCTTTCGTGCTCTTTTTGGTCTCTTTTTATACATCCAATTATTCTATTTCTTATGGAGGTTAGAATAGACTGTTTCCTGTGCGTTACTTATTAAAGCATAGGGGAAGGTGCGTAGGGATAGTTATCATGCTTAAAGTACCTTAAATTTTTTAAAGGTGCTGGAGGCACAGATTTACAGTTTATAGGAGTCATAATTTCAGAAAGACGCCATTAAAAAAAGTAAATACTTGTGTAGCTTTTTAGTATTAAACAGTTCAGCTGGAGAATGGATAGATGGATAGATAGATCTGAACAAAGGACGAAAGGAAGAACCAAATGAAAGAAAGAAGGATTCAAGGAATGACTAAACAAGCAAAGGAAGAATGGAATGAATGAACAAAGGACCTAATAAAGGAAGGAACAAAATATGAACAAAGGAATTACTAAATAAGCAAACTAATGAAGAGAGGAATGAAGGAAGGACCAAATAAATGAAGAAAAGAATCAAGGAAGGACTGAACAAATTAAGGAAGGAACAAATAATTGAATGAGCAAAGGAACAAAATTTGAACGACTGAATGAAGAAATTAAGGAAAGACCAATTAAATGAAGGAAGGATTCAAGGGCTGAATGGAGGAAGAAATGAGCGAATGAACAAAGGACCTAATTAAGGAAGAAACAAAAATGAACAAATGAAATGAACAAATGAATGAACAAATGAAGGGAGGAGCGACGAAAGGGATGAACGAACAAATATAGCAAGATCACTAAATGCACTACAGAATGTTACGTTTACACACCCCTCCACAAACTGCATGAAAACACATCAACTTTCACAGCGTAATACTCGCTACTCTTAATAAGTACATTTGAAAGGGCTGCTTTTTACTCATACTTTGAGTAATATTTACAACAGATACTTCTTTAGGCAAGTAATGGTAATTTTACTTCAGTATGACTTTTCAGTACTTTTCCATCACTGGTGTGCGGCATTAAAATCTATTAAAACAACTCTCTCCCATCACTTCTTACTTCATACAGTTACTAAGAGTTTGTCACAGGGGCATGAAATGTTGATAAATTAAATTGAAACTGCTGAAAAATTAATTACTAAAAATGCATAATCACACATTTTTTTTTTAAAAGTTCAGTTTGTTGAAAGGAGTTCAATTCTTATGTAAAATTGTATGGGGGAGAAGCCAGTCAGTAGAGTTTATAGCGAAATATTTAGCAGTGTTTGCATGTCCTTTACTGCATCCCATTCATTAAAATACCATTCAAGTTGATTTCGAAAAGCATCTAAATTGTTTTGCATTTCTTTCTCAGCATAACAAAAATGTATTTTCCATTTCAAGCTCAAGACAGAGCCGTACCTGTCCCGTGTGTTGTGGTAGCAGGCTGGTCTGCTGAATTCGAAGTCGGGATCCTCACGCTGTGTGCTGTTTATGTCCTGCCCTCATGGCCCAGCTTGTTACAGAGATGACAACATGTTTTTTTTTTCTTTTTTTCTTTTCTTTCGTGCTTTTCTTTTTGACAGAGAGCTCTGAGCTAAACAAACAAAGGCAGCAACAAAGCCAGCAAGATTCTGAGTTCTGCCTTTCTTCTTGAAGCCACAGAGACAAACAACCAGGCCTACAAGGGTTTTATCCCAGCTAATAATGTGTCTAATTCACCCAAACATGAAAACAGTGTCTTGAGTCGTTGCAAACCTGTGTGACTGACTTCTTTCTGTTTAACACAAATTGAGATATTTCGAAGAAGGTTTGTTCAGGATGGGTGACACATTGAGGATGAGTCTTTATTATTAATATTCTGCTGACAGTGCTGAATTAGGGACCATGCTTATTTTACAACTCCCTTAGAGAGCACCTTTAGCTTAGCTTAGCATAAATCATTGAAACGGATTAGACCATTAGCCTATCGCTCAAAATGTAAACCCAAAATGTAATTTTCCTCTTTAATGGATGGATGGATTGGTAGATAGAACGATAGATAGATAAACAGACAGGTAGATAAAAAGGATGGATGGATAGATAGACAAACGAAAGGATAGATAGATCGAGAGACAGACAGACAGGGAGGTGGAAAGCTTCGTGCAGGACTTCCAGAGTTCACCCAGATTCTTTGGATTCATCTTCAATGCCCTCTCCTTCGTTTTACCCTAAACATGCTCAGTAATGTACGTATCTGGTGACTTGGCTGGCCAATCAATGCATTTGCCTTATGTGGTTTGTAATGTAATGGGCTGCACAAATGTCTTGAAACCTCAGGGTGTTTATGTTGCCATCCATCTCTCGCACGCCCCCATACTGAATGTAACCCCAAACCATGATTTTTTCTTCACCAAGATTTTTGTGAGAATCTTGGGTCCATGCGGGTTCCAACAGGTCTTCTACAGTATTTGTGATGATTAGGATACCACTTTTCCAAATGATCAACTAGAAGTTATTATTTTGTGGGTTTTACAACTGGAATCGACGACAAGACTTTTGTCAGGTAGTGTGGTTGGGAAGTCAATGGGTACAGGTTTCCATCTTTTTCCTGAATATCTTTTTTTGTGTTCAACAAAAGGATTAAAGTCTTAAAAGTTTGAAACTACTTAAGAGAGGACACATGGTAAGTAAATATTAATTTATAGCTGAACAATTTCTTTAAATGATCTAATAAATAAACAAAGCTTACAGAAAGACTTAGGCTTCGATATAGGACAGGCTTTTATAGCCTCCTGAGACCCAAAGAATTTTTTTTTCTGTGATACCAACATCATTTGGGGTAAAAAAAAATTCTACAATTTAGAGTTTTTACATTTTGTTTTTATTTTTAATTTTACAGCATGTCCATTGTAGCGGACCACAGGACCATTTTAGTTTGAAATGACCACCAATCAGTCAACAAAACTGTTCTGGATATGGCTGTAAAGGGATATTAATCCAATATTAATGTAACAAAAACAAAACAAAAGCCATTTTTTACTTTTGTATTGCAATTCCTGGAACAGTTTAGTCTGAAAGAGAGCCAAACTAAAAAAAAAGAAAAAAAAAGAAAAAAAAAGTGATGTTCATCCCAAACAAATTTAACAAAGGCTTTTTAAAACTGATTGTCATTCTCTAATTATCTGACTGCCTGATTGTCCGACTCTAAATCAGAGTCTCCCTCAACTATTTTATGAAGAATCCTTTCTGCTTCAGTTCTGCCTCCTACAACATGCAGTCATTAATTACATTAAGATGGTCCTGGTGTCCACTAGTGGACATTTAAAAAAGCATGATATTTTGAAACACAAACAAGTTAACAGCTTTAGAAGCTAAATGTATTGTTCCTGACACTTTTAAAAACAAATATATATGTATTAATAATAGTAAAAAAAAAAAAAACATTTAATAAGCTCAATTTCAAACACCTCTCTCCTCAGAAAATGTGCTTTTTTTGTATGTTGGCCATTTTTGATGCAGTGTAAGAAGTGGTTCCTAGCATGCCAGCCAACCAAATGACATCACTAGAAAGCCCAGTATGTCATCTGAACAGTACAACAGGACTTGACAGAGTGGCTCAAAAAATTCAAAGAAAATTCATGAAAACGCAATGTACTACAGAGAAGTCAATGGGCAGGGAGGACAGGACCACAAAAGCCAAAACAGACAAAAAAAAAAAAAGTACACATCCAAGGGCTGTTGCAATAATGAATGGACATTAAATTTAGGGTGTTTTTGGCCAAAATCATTTTAATCCTACTCACTTTTTAACTTGCTGCTGGGAAATTCACTTGCCACTTTTTACACCTGGACATTAAATTGTGTGCATTTCTAAATCACATTTTATTCACTTTTAAATTTAAAAAGCTTCTAGAAAATGCGTTTGCCACTTTATACGCACATCATACGCACTTTTAGTGTTGTATTGTTACTCCTTTAATGATTAATTGTTGCCATTTTATGTATATTATTAATATTATATATATTTATCTCTTTTTATTTTTGTTATTTTCGATAAATAGGCAAATGTAAATTCTGTTGTATTTTGTACAATGACAATAAACATTCAGATTATAAAACGCACATTTCATATAGGAGTCAGTCTGCCTGAAATAATTTCTTTTAAAGTTTAAAGTCATATAGGGTTTCGATAAGCTTTAGGCTGCCATTAAAATAAACTTCACCTACATCTACTGGACAGCTTCCTGAAGTCTGCGCTTAAGTTCTGACAAGTTATTCGTTTTTGAAATAGAAAAACAGTCCGACACAATGAACGTCATATTTCTTGATTTCTCCTCTCTTGACACAGGAATGAAACACTCCGGCTATAGCTTTTATTTCCAAATAAATCTTTATTATATAACTCTTTCCGACTCTGGCCGTGGTGCGTAACCTTGCCCATACAGTAAACATTTCTCGCCATGCAGGATCTATTATTTCAGCCTTTATAATGAGGTTGACATAACGAAGCGTCTGTCCGGCAGATGGGGAGTTCGGGGTCACACGTGGCCACAGGAGGGAAAACACATTAAAATGGCACATCAGAACCGTCCCTCCTGTGATTTTTATGAGGTCGACTCAATTATGTGGTGACCCCGGGTAATTATTCAATTCGCAAAGTTAATAAACACTGGAGGGGATCTCCTGACAGCCCGGAGCGCAACTTTGTCACTTGCAATTCAAATTACAGCGGGACTCCAAGGTGCAAGACACTGGAAATAGACGACAGGTAATGATCTATTGCTTTGGAGAGAGTGCTGAGTTTGTCAAGGGAAGGAGGCTGGCTTTATGGAGTCACTTATTTTTTCATGCCTGCGCTCAAAACAACGGCAAGAACAAAAGAAACTCTTGAATTACTGGGGGAGCTGGCACACTTGTTTCTGCTCATTCTGTTCAAGGAAAAAATAAATCTACCGTGGATCTTCCGATGACTTATTTCGGGTTGTCTTTTTATGATAAACAGCAGGCATTTATACACACGGCTGTCGAGCTGACATCCCATAATGCATTTCAGCTGTGATCAGAAATTTGGTTTTCTGTAGCTGAACTTGGGTTTGGTGCGGATGCTTTCATACAGCATATAAGAAGTCTTGTTATAGAGTACTTAATATGGCTGCGTATTTATATCTGAATTTTAATATCTCAGCATTGAGTAGGAAACTATGAGAAACTAGTTCTTAGACATTTAATAAAACGAGCAGATTTGCTTATTGATATTGCCTCAATTTTTAAAAAAATCCTTACACATTTGATGTGTAACATAAAGCTTATTTACACATTTATAAGCACTAACAGTGCATGTCTACTGATTCAAGTGTTCTGGGGCCTCATGTACGAAGACTTGCGTGGAAATCTTACTAAAACATTGCGTACGCACAAAGCTGTAAATGTGCGTACGCAGAAAAAATTTCAGATGTATGAAACACTGCGTACGCCGAATCTCACGCATATTCTTTTGTACATCTGAATGAACGTGAAACTGAGCGCAACATGCACGAGCACAAAACCCCTCCCTGCCTCCTCCCCCGTATGAATATGCTAATGACTATGCTAATGGAAAAACCCAACGAAAAAGCAATGTCAAAAGCAAGCAAAAAGAGAAACTTTGAACAGAATGTGAATTGGTGGTGCTGCTTTCGGAGGTAGACCGGAGAAAAGCGGTGTTATTTGCAAGTTTGTTCTCCGGAATTAACAACAAAAGAAAAAAATAGAGTGGGAGACTTTAGCTGATGCGGTTAACACAGTTGGGTCTGAACATCGCACTGAGTGCATTTAAAAAAGAAAGAGTGTGGTTTATATCTGTAAAATGTTGCAGGACACTTAACAGTTTCAGTGGCGCTACTCGTAAGACGCATGTGATCATGAATTGACACGTTCGAGCATGAGCTCGGCTCGAATCCAGCGTCTGATGAACTCTTTCTTGTTTTTTTCCCCGCTACATATCAGTTTTTGCCAACTATTTATCACGAGAAAGACAAGTAGGAATCATCAATAAGTTCATATCAATAAGCATCATATTTTATTTGCACATTTATTGAATGGAAATGTTTCTGATTCACGCATGCAAATTCATCTTCAGATAGTGTCTTTATAGCAATGTGCGTGCAGTAGATAGCTCAGATTACATTGGGAAAACAGGCGACCGCTGCAAATTGTGCTTTAATGTTTAGCTGGTCAAATGTATGGTATGGAAACCTTATATACCTGCTGAACCCGTCTCATACAGCTGCCATTGCAAGGCTCAGACACTTTGTAGAGAGGAATTTAACACAACTGCCTCTAGGAGTCGCCAATGGAAATAAAACAGACACGCACAAAAAATGTGCGTACGCCAGCCAGAAAGCTGCCATGAAGCTGCGCACATTCCCACGTTCAGTTCATTGTTAGTAAATCCAAACGTGAGCGATTCTGAGCATGAAACCTGGCGTACGCAAAGTTTTTGTGCGTACGCAGCGTTGATACATGAGGCCCCTGGTCAACACAGGCTGAGAATGTACCCCTATACATTTCTGGAGATCGCAGGTTATGTAGGCAGAGCTAAGTATGAACACCGAACTAATTGCTGGAATTGTTGGATCCCCACTGCCTCCCTAAACCGTACCTGCCAACATTTGTCCCTGAAAATCCTGGAGACTAGGGGGGTGAGGTGTCTAAATACACTGTTGACTGTTGAAAACCTGGTACTGTGTGCTGTAGTGTTAGTAACTACTATGAACCATGTTTTTTTAGGCGGCCTCTGCAATATAATCCTATATCAATGTTGGCGACCTGGGGGTTTCACAGACCATACTAGAATGCTGAGGACCGGGGTGGGGGGAATACTTAAAAAGACGAGTTTTTCGGGAGAAATAACAAAATGGGAGGGTCGTGGGTCTGAAATAGGGCAGACTCCCGAGAAAAAACAGAAGTGTTGGCAGGTATGCCCTAAACCCAAACGATAGTCTTTTCCAATGCAATCCAGAAAAAGAAAAGCCTTCTTGGCCTCCTGATTTTAAACAAGTTTTCTGTGTAACTTACCACATTATCACCCTGCTTTTTACTTGTTTATGTTAGTTTTTTTGTTTTTGTCTTACCTGCTGTCTAGAACTGTTCTTCGACAGACTCGAACCCCGTCATCACTGTCAACTCCTCCCAGCATCTTTAAAGGGTGATCCACTACGATATCATATTTTCGTAGTTGATGTGTAATGTAGCTGTGTGAACGTAACATCTCTGAATGTAAGACGCTCAAAGTTTAATGCAACGGGAGACATTGGCTTTTATAGAGTTGGCTTACCAAAGCTTATAGAGAAAGAATTAGCAGACTACAAAAAATAATAATACATCCGTGAGAATACATCTAAAAAAATACATCTAGGGAGATCACAAGGGCTTTCGGTTACATGCATTCACCATGCACATACGCCCTGCGCAGCGAAAGGGCATGGCTAGAGGTGCTGTAATGTTATAGCAGAGGAAGCTAAAATGTCAACCTAACACTGCTATTTCCACAGAGCTTCTTCTGTTTCTGTACTTGGGCTTTCAAAGGACACGACACAAAGAGAGAAGTGCTTATAATTTATTTGTAATTATATTCCAGAGAATTATAAAATTAGATATAGCTAGCATTTGACAAAGCACAGCTGTGAGGTTTAGCTGAGTGCTCTTCTTTTTTCTGAGTCAGAGAGCTAACGCTGCTAACAGCTGCTTTGACTGGACTGTTTACTTGTAGGCTTGTTGGGGTGTGACATGGAGCCAATCTGATACTCACAGCACAATATGTTAGCTGAGCAATCAGAGCCGCTTGAGGATGGGCCTTTCAGAGGAACTAGGAAATATGACAGTAGTTTTTATGTTAGCTGAGTAGCTGTATAGAATCAAAGTAAGATATATAAACAAATAACAAGATTTTCCTACAGGGGAAGCATGAAATGCTTTGCATCTTATAACCACAACCAAGCCTTAAAAATACATACTACCTTTGAGTCCGCCGCCATACAATGTGAGCCACTGATTAAACTGGTAACAGTGGAGAAGTCTTCAAAATAGAGGTAAGCGATCAGAAGGTAAGCATGACAAGAAACAGAAGGCGTAGGCAATGTCAGATCCCCCCGTAGCGTTTGTTTGAAACAGGGGTCACCAAACTTGTTCCTGGAGGGCCGGTGCCCTGTAGATTTTACTTCCAACCCTAATCAAACACACCTGAACAAGCTAATCAAGCTCTTACTTGACATACTTAAAACATCCAGGCAGGTGTGTTGAGGCAAGTTGGAACTAAACCCTGCAGGGACACCGGCCCTCAAGGACCAGGATTGGTGACCCCTGGTTTGAAAGATGAAATGCAGCAATTTACCTCTGGCTACATAATTTGCACTCTTCAGAAATGTATACTGGGGTACGTTTTCACAATGAGCCTGCGTTGACACATAACGTAATATGGCATAAACCAAACAGGTAATCTTTTAACAAACAGTAACAAAAGTTTCAAAACTGAATTGGGAATGTCAAATGAACTGTTTATTTATAGCCAAAGTATGTGACTCATTTCAATCACTCTTTTAAATATCAAATTTGCTAATCTTATGCTTGTAGCTTGACACTATAGGGTACTGGATATGGAACTACAGTATTAGGTATATTTCTTAAAGGATATCTCGTCTCCGGAGCCATGAAGCCTACCCTGAATTACTCCCATTAAAATGCCTCTCAGTTTTAATCATTTAAGCAAAGGTGTGTGATAGATTTATATGAATTATGCCTGCCTTAGAGCTTGTACCCATTCCATAGCTCATGAAAACCTAATTGAACATCATGTGGCCAAATGATTTAAATAGCTTGTTATTCATTCTTTAGTCGTTCGGCGACGGGCCACGCGCTCAGCTATGAAGGAAGGTCACAGACATCTGCTGCCGCCATATCAAGCATCTGAGAAGGGTGAGGATTTTAATAAAGGACTGGCTGCTCATCAACATTTGCATAAAGGGACAGTTCACACAAAACTGAAAACTACATCTCCTTCATTTGTCACAGCCCTTCTTGAGTTTCTTTTGTTGAAAGATATTGTAAAGAAAAGGCTGAAAACCTGCAACCGTTCACATTCATTGTATTTGTTTTCATGGAAGTCAATGGTTACAATGACAGTGACTAGTAAAGTCCACTAAAGGAGGTCGAGCCTTCTCATTAATGGCTCCTAAACTCTGGAATAGCCTTTCTGATAATGTCCGAGGCTCAGACACATCTTACATGTCAACTTACGATAAACCTAAACCTAACTCCAATTCAACAGTGTACTTATAGTCTAGTGAGAATTAGTTGGCATGCAATGTAACTTAAATTCAACAAACGCACCATTAAAATAAAGTTCCTTATAATAAATAAATAAATATATATAAATATATATATATATATATATATATATATATATATATATATATATATATATAGTTACAGGGCTGGAGTGGGACTCCTTTTCAGCCCTGGAGTTTCTAGCCTCAGACCGGCCCACCTCAGTTCACGACTGACTATATTGAAATAAGGACATTTCCAATTCAGTTTCTAATTACACTAGCACGTCTTTTTTTGAGAAAACAGCTGCTTTAGAACTTCAAATGTTCCACAACCTTAACAGTATTGTCTTAACAATAATAAATAAATAAATAAATAAATAAATATAAAAAAAGAAAACTACTCAGACAAGGATCAAACCCAGGTCCGCAGCATCATAACCTAACGTGCAAACCACTGGACCACAACAGCTGTGAATTAAGAGATGGCTCGTCTGAGTTATATCATCATTAACTTGCAGGCTGATGATGACATAAAAAAAGATAAATATAAAAAGAGCAGAGCTGCAGTAAAATAATGAATAAGAAGACTGTGGTCAAGTAAAAAAATTAATTAATTTAAAAAGTGTGACTGCTGAGAGCAACAGATTCTGGAGCTAGGTAGACCGGCCCTCGCGGCCAAAAAACGGACCGGCCCACCGGGAATTCTCCCGGTCCTCCCGATTAGCCAATCCGGGCCTGTATAGTTACAATCTTATTTTGTGTAAGAAGTAAGAAACTCATAAAGGATTGAAACCACTTGGGTGAGAGAATTTCTGGGTAAACTATCCCTTTAATAAGCATTAGGATGAGGAATTAAATCAAAATTACCTCTCGTCTGTCAAATCATAGGCAGGTTTTCAAGAAGTTCTCCTCCTTTGAAAAAGTCCTGCAATTTGAGTCTTTGAGCACAGAGCACATATATAAAAAAGAGAGAGATAACACTTGAATTGTTGGACATGAAATTGCTTGGTAGGCTTCAGCTTCTCCTGAGATTAAAAGAGATTGTTACTGCTTTGAACGCTGTCAGGTTTTTCTAAAACCCACAATGATGGTTCAAATGCAAGCAAAGCGTAACATAAGAACCCACAACAAATGCAGCTAAAGGCAGGGACGAGAAAAGGTCACTTTTCAAAAATGTTTTTCACCACAGACTATAAAACAGACAAGGAAGTTGGCATATTTTGTTCTGTATTTGAGTACAATTTACAATACTATTTCATTAGTTAATGCTTGTTAATGTATTAAGTAACATGAATTAAGAAGGATGGATACTTGTACAGAATTTGTTAGTTCAACATTAATAATGCATTATTAAAATCCAAATTCATGCTTGGTAACATTAGTTGACGCTCTGAGTTAACTATCAGTTACTTTATTTTAATTAAGTAACAATAACAAAGATGAATAAATACTGTAATAAATGTAAACATACCTTGGAATGTTGTGACTGACCAATCAGAATCAAGTATTTGATACAATCATTGTCATCACTTTTAGTTGGAGTACCCACCAGACTCACAAGAGGGCGCTCCAGCAACAGTCCATATATGTGCATTCCACCAGCCATTTACACAGACTACACCTCCCATTATGGCTTGCACCTTACAGCTGGAACATATTATCAGCATGGACACTGACGCACATGCACAGCTGCTGATCATTCATTCATTTATTAATTTTTTGGCTTATGCTGCGGTTTGTGTGTGTAAAATTTTGTAGTACGGTGCTGTGAAAAAGGGCGGGATTAAACAAGATGATTAGACATTAAAAAAAGCAAATGATTGGTCCATGTTTTGATCTTCGATTGGTCTCATACAATCATGTGATGCGATTTTGCTGGTCAGAGTTCACCAAGCTTAAACATTCCAACCCAGCGACCTGCAAGCTAATCGCGCAAGCTTGCGTTTCTGGTCTGATGCATTTGCGTGCATATAAATGGAAGTCTATGGGGAGAAAAGTGCAGTGTGACCGCAGCTTTAGTCCCTTTATTGATCAGAGGTCGCCACAGCAGAATGAACCGCCAACTTATCCAGCATGTTTTACGCAGCTGATGCTCTTCCAGCTGCAACCCATCACTGGGAAACGCCCATACACTCTCATTTACACTATGGAAAATTTTGCTTACCCAATTCACCTATTGCGCATTTCTTTGGACTGTGGGGGAAACAGGAGCACCCAGAGGAAACCCACACGAACATGGGGAGAACATACTAACTCTACACAGAAATGTCAGCTGACCCAGCTGAGGCTCGAACCAGCGACCTTCTTGCTGTGAGATGACAGCGCTACCCACTGCGCCATCGCTCCGCCCAGCTGCTGATCATTGACACTGAATATACAAATGATTGAATGAATAATAAATAAAGAATTAAGCTGCACACAATCATGGTAGAAATACTTTTTTCTTTTTAATCTGAAACACCTGATCAAGGTTATTGTTTGATATTGATTAAATAATACAATTCTGCCCTAGATAAAATTACATTTCAGCACAGGCTGTAAAATCCATAATCAGGAGTTACTTTAAATTTCTCCTGGCTCCTTATCATTTAAATGCTTTAATTACTAAATAAGATTTGAAAAGTGATGTTGGACAACCCAAACCCAGTGTGATACAGGTCATGTTGACACCAATATCTCAAAATTAAATGTTTCTCTGTAGCCTACTTATCTCATTAAAGTTTCCTTATCTCTCAGAATTTGTCCTCTGCCTGCTCTCTAATTAGTTTCTATACTTTTTTTTTGTTTCCTCAGTATTATTATACTTTTATCTTTCATCTATTTCACTTATATTTGTAATACTAATTTAGCTGGAATACATGTACACTAATCAACTCAGCTGGCCATAGTAAATCTTGTGGAAATTATTCAATAACTGTATGCAACGTGGCTTTTGTTCGTTCTTTAAAAGCCTCTTTTACATTGTTTATAAACACAATAAATGGGCTTTATGGTGGCTCAGTGGGTAGCAAGATCCCCTCACAGCAAGAAGGTCGCTGGTTCAAGCCTCAGCTGGGCCAGTTGGCAGTAATGTGTGTAGTTTGCATGTTCTCCCCATGTTGGCGTGGGTTTCCTTCGGGAGCTCCGGTTTCCCCCACAGTCCAAAGACATGCGGTACAGGTAAATTGGGTGAACTAAATTGACAAAGAGTTCTGACCAAAAGTGCTTGGTAGTGGTTATTAAGCCAATAAGCATTGTTATGTTTCTACCAGAGGAAAATGCAAATTCCTTATAAATACGATGCTATTGATGAAATCCAGGCATAACACTGTATGACAACATTTCAGATGACTGTTCTAGAGCCTACAGCTAATCGATCTGTCAGATTCTGGAGTGCATTACAACTCTAAAGATAATTATAAATGGTAAATTATCTTAAGTAAAACAAATACAGTTATAGATATAATATACAAGTATATAAGACTTCCCTTGCCACACACACATTGCCATCTCATCTGATAATTGTAAGAAACAATTCCAAAAAGCAACTGACTGTGTAAAGCCACCTAAAACAACACAAAAGCACGATGTATATGTCGAGTTCAGCGCCTAATCAGCCGGAATCAGCTGAGATAACATGACGGCAACCTAGCTGTCACTCAAGTGGCCACGCCATTAATTATGCAGACTAAATATAACTTAATATAAACAAAGCGCATGAGTTATTAAAAAAATCACCCCCTCACAGTTGTTATGATAAATAATCTTATATATGAACCAAAATCGTTCTTTGTACCAGACTATAAACACCTCTTTTTCTGCTGTAAAGTTTTATTATGGGGTCTATTTGACCCCATTTTAACAGTGGGGTCAATAGAAATTTGCTCTATTATGGAGCCAGGACTGGCGGACATTTGATAAATCGCAGCTTCAGTTACTTTCGTATTTGCTTCACGAGGGAGAGCGGGAGGTTTCTGCTTGGCACCAACAATAAAGTGCAACTAGCACTTCGTCACCGTAGAATTTTTTACGATCTATCTGACATTTTTGTCAAAACTGAGATATTCACATGTTCTTATCAAATGACAACTTATTAACACAATGTGATTTTTTGTTGAAAGTTGGTTACATTTTAAGACTTTTTATTTAAAAATAAAACACTAAAAGGTTTTATCTACAAAATCAAACTCCAGCTTGGCTCTTACAGGTTCTTTCTGTGAGCCAATCAGCATTTCAAACGCACACACGAGGACCAATCAGAATCAACTTTCTTTGCATTTGCCCTGTTTGTTTTACCCCAATTTGCATATGTAAGAGAATGTTGATAATTTACATTTAGAGTACAGAGTACATTCTGAGTCCTGTTCCACATATTGTTTGCTATATGGAATGCAAAAACTTTAAAGCTTAATATCTCAAAATCATTTAGAACTTAGATAGAACCTTATAATTCCAAAGTGATGACTTCTTGTGTGTATTGCCTCACCGAATGCCTCCTCAACTGTATGTCACTTTAAACAAGACTTTAGCGTCTGCTAAATGACTGTAAATGTACATTAATTAAAAAAAAAAAAAATCCAAATTTATCCCTCATATACATCTAAAATCATTTAATATTCTAAAAATGTTGTCTTGAGACTGGACAAAGCACACACACACACACACACACACACACACACACAAACTTGCATTGAAAGGAATAACAAACAAAAACCACCATTTTAAATGCTGTCTCATCCTTCAAAGTCTAAAATGAAACTGATTAAAATCTGCTGTAGTATCCTTCATTTTCATGTTCCCGAACCCAGGGCTCTGTCAGATCCCTCCGTGACCCATACGCATTATTATTCTTATCATTTAAGGCCTGGTAGGATTAGCGAAATCATCCCTTTTTCATGTGATCGCTGCCAACTGGAGCCGAGCGTTTCATGTCTGATGCCGTTTTTCAGCTTCTGTTTGGGTGTTGTGCCTTTGGTCTGTGTCTTCGGGTGGTCTGTGATGAGGTTCAATCCCCCCCCCCCAAATAAAAAAAGACTGGATGTCTGCGCTTGGATGAATAATTACAGAGGTCTGATCTCTGCTGTTGTGACAGCCTTAGATTCAGGCTCCGTAAACTTGTTTTCCCCATGTCCTAACATAAAATTCTCTTTTCTTTTGGTCGGAATCCAGCTACTCCTCCACATATTCAAAGTTTTACTCTGTCAGTGTTGGTTCACTACCCGATTGCAGTTTCTCCTGTGATGTGCTCTTGAGTGTTTAACACCATGCAAGTCGTTTGTAAAACACAAAAAGAAGATATTTCCAGCACCGCAGGACTCTGGACCCCCTTGACCATCATTTGCATGCATTTTCCACAGTATGAATAAGCCATATGAGTTTGAAAGGACACGAGTGTGAGTAAATGATGACAGATGTGTAGCTTTAAAAGCTAAAGCAACGGATAAACCAGATAAGCGCTGATCGCTTTAATGAACGGGCATCTATCGCAACAGATCAAGTCATCTTTGTGGGAAGCGGATCATCCATCAGGCAATTAGGGAAGTATGTAAATGAACATCAATATGTGCATATGAATCAAATCTAATTATAGCTGCTGCCAAAGCACTTATGAGATATGACAAAAATAATAATCATGGAGCACGTTTGTGATTGTGATTTTGCAGAGTGTCCGTCTTAATTATGAGTGGGATGAGTTATTAAAGACAATTACACCCTGTAATGTGAGGGCTGGTACTTGTGGGACTGATCATTTAAGCTTAAAGATACTGGGCCCTATCATACACCCGGCACAATAAGGCGCAAGACATGTTTGCCATGATGTGTTGCAATTTTCAGACCAGTGCATTACTAAATTTCACGTTGTGCACCATGTTGTTTAAATAGCAAGTTCATTTGCTCTACTTTGTGGACTCATGGGTGTGTTCTGGTCTAGAAAGGAGGTGTGTTAAAGCGCATTGTTGGTGCATTGCTATTTTGAGGAACTAAAATAGACTGTGCAATAGATCAGCTGAAAGCAGGTCTAAAGTCCAGCGCAGAGCATGTTAGTTGTGCACCTTAAACGCATACACATTGCACACAATGTACAGCAATACACAAATATCTTTACAAATGTAACAGAATTAAATAAATAACATATCACAAAAAAATATTACTTTCTACATAAATGCCTCCATGTCTTCTTCACCTCGGCTTTTGTTTAGTGTTATTATTATTATTATTATTAGTATTATTTATTATATGCATATTTATATTTGAATATACAAACAAGTTTAGATTTGTCCACCTGTCGGGTTTGGACCATATGGGGCATAAGAATAGGATGTGTGTTTGGAAGTGACCACACTTCATTATTATTGTTCATTTATTCATTTGCTGGAAATTAAAGCTGAATTTAGAAACCGTTTTGAAACAAATCTTTGCGCTTAACAAAAATAAATATGTAGGCTAATTATGACTTCAGTGGAATGCGTACAACACTAACTCTGGTACGTTCATTTTCATAACGTATGTTTGTGTATGTGTGTGTGTGTGTGTCACGTTTTGTACCTTGGTGACAAGTGGGACTGAGCCAGGGCAAACACAGTGATACACAATGATGTCTGCATGCCCCCCCCCCCCCCCCCCCCCCCCCCCCCCAAAAAAAACAGCTTCTGCAGATACTGTGTGATTTTGTGAATGTTGATAATATTTTTGTGTGTGTGTGTGTCACGTATAATACTTTGCCCTACTAAAAAAAAACAGCTTAGACCAGCCTAGGCTGGTTGGCTGGTTTTAGCTGGTCGACCAGGCTGGTTTTAGAGGGGTTTTGGCCATTTCCAGGCTGGTTTCCAGCCATTTCCAGCCTGGTCTTAGCTGGTCAGGCTGAGTGATGACCAGCTTGACCAGCCTAGCCAGGCTGGGAGCCCAGCCAAAACCAGCTATGTCCATCTTAAACCAGGCTGGTCAAGCTGGTTTTAGCTGGATTTAGCTGGTCATTTTCCAGCCTGACCAGCTAAGACCAGGCTGGAAATGGCTGGAAACCACCTTGGAAATGGCCAAAACCCCTCTAAAACCAGCCTGATCAACCAGCTAAAACCAGCCAACCAGCCTAGGCTGGTTTAAGCTGGATTTTTCAGCAGGGTGGTGAAAAGCGGGACTGAGCCAGGGCAAACACAGTGATAATTTCTGTTTGTCTCCTCCAAAAACAGCTTCTGTACACACTGTGATGTTCTGAATGTTCATAATATGTTTGCGGCAGATGGACGCGAGTAACTTTCTGTATGTCCAAAACGAAAAGCTTCAGTAAAATCAGAATGACCGCGATGCATGGAAGTCTTTCCATTTCGGCGCTTTACTTTCGTGACGTCACCTAGCAACGGCCATAAACAAAACAGCAGCTTGATGACGCCAGTATGCCGGGGTTCAGAAGGAAAAAAGACACTGTGAACATAAACCAATCAAGAAGGTGGCAAGGGGGGACAATCAAACTTGGGCACGGGGCAGGCAAATGAACTAAGTGTGAAAGCACCCTAAGGAGGCTGAATGATGGAGGCTCGTTCTTTATTCCCGCGCTGCAGATGCAGTTTAACTGTTTTCTCGCTAGTGAAGTGTTCAGTTTTTACACTTACAAAGTCACCTTGCAAATGCGCCATGGCGTGATGCAACTGATCCTTAAAGGGAATGGGAGATGAGACTCTGATTGGTTTAATGCATGTTATGGTAAAAACACAGCCATAACTCACACATCTTTAATGCTTTCATTTCAATCTTGAAGGCTGTCTACATGTATGTGAATGCAGCTGCAAATGCGACCTCCGCTGGACAGCAGCAGCCTCCAAATAAATACAAATAAACTGTATGACAGTCAATATATCATGCATTCCTTGAATAAATAACAATTCAACAGTCAGTTAAAGCAAAATTATTTGCTCTCCTGTGATTTTCTTTCTTCTTTTCTTTATTTTTTTAAATATTTCCCAAATGATGTTTAACTAAGCATGGAATTTTTCACAGTATTTCCTATAATATTTTTTTCTTTTGGAGAAAGTCTTATTTGTTTCATTTCGGCTAGCATAGAAGCAGTTTTTAATTTTTTAAAAACCATTTTAAGGTAAATAAGCCCCCTTAAGCTATATTCTTTTCAATTGTCTACTAAACAAACCACCTTCACTATTTGCATGATACATTTCTCAATCAGACAAGCACCACAAAGTTGCATTTTCACAGCATTAAACCTGTCCGCCATAGAGTTTCCACCATATTTCTGAGGAGATCCCTGCCAAGGAGAGCTCCATTTGTTTTATTCACAACCTTTCCCACCTCGCCCTCCACAAATCATTGAAGAAAAAAAAAGAGGTGTAAAGTAAACCTCCATCATGGGAGGGGAAAGTACCTTTTAAGATGTGACAAAGCCTCTGCTAATGGGGGTTATCCATCCTGGGCTTTCAAAATGTCACATTCCAGTCTTGTTCATTTGCATAACCTCTAAAGCGTCCCTGGAAGCGAGAGTGCATTGATTTAGTCGCAGCCTTACAAGCTACTTGCCTTGTTGACACAGGCAACTCCATCAGAGTTAAGGCAGTCGCTAATCTACTGAGCGTGACTAGCGAACAGATACTTCAGCCGTGTGTCCGTCTAACGCCCGCGGTAAATATCAATAGCTTATGATTGTGTGCTTTCTGAGTGGCGGTGAGCAGTAAATTAACATGCCGGCTGATTATGGACATTGATATCTCTCGTCGCTACTGGTTTGAGGCGCTGAATATTGCGAAAGTCGCTCAGTCAAATATATTTCTGTCCATGAATTTCAGACTGTTAGTGTAGTCTTGGAAAACATTCAACATCCAGTGCTTCTTATCTTACAAATTCTTAATTAGGACAATTACCTTTGTTTGGTCTTGTAATGAGAATTCTTTGTTTTTAAATGGCTGGTTTGAAAAAAAGCTGTCACGTTCGCTTTAATGCACCAGCAATCAATTGAAGACGTCATTAGGAAATCTGCCATTAGTGGCCATCTCTTAAAGCAGGGGTGTCAAACTCAATTCCTGGAGGGCCGAAGCCCGGCACAGTTTATTTCCAACCCTGCTCCAACACACTTACTATTAAGTTTCAAACAAGTCTGAAGGACTCAATTAGTTTGATCAGGTGTGTTTAATTAGGGTTGGAACTAAACTGTGCAGAGCTGCGGTCCTTTTGGAAATGAGTTTGACACCTGTGTCTTAAAGGAACAGTCCAGCAAGAAAAATTACAGTAACATCATATTTATTGCAGCTTTTTACATCCTTATTTTTGTCATTATTTATTTACTTTTCCTTTATTTATTGTTACGCGCTTGTGTGGATTGTGCCTGTTTGTGTTTTTTTTTTCTTTCTCGCTGTTCTCCCGTATCTGTTTCTATTAGTCAATCCATCCGTCAATCATTTCCTCCCCGATGACGTCACTCTGACGTCATGTCCAATAGGCCAAGACTGCCTGGCATAAACATGCGGGCCAGACCAACACAATCTCGTGGCACAATTCGTAACTATTTGATTTATGCAGAGTTCAGACTGCATGATTTTAACCCCGATTTTGGCTCGCCCACAGGTTTTGAGAAATCGCTGACAAATGCCTGAAATCACAGGCAAGTTGGTGCTCGTGCACGTGAGTGACAATCACACATTGAACTATCAAAGACGCGATCTGAGAGAATTGCACATGAATCGCCGATGCCTGTGAGATATTTGGCGTGCTGAATATCTGGAGCTGTCAGCGATTCAAATCATGCTGTGTGAAATGAGTTTTAACTGAAAATAACATCGGCGATCACCTACAACCAATGAGAGAGCAGCATTCACTAGTGTGTGTACCTGCAGGCCAGCGGGAGGTTGAGGGAGAAATTAAAAGCTCTTATTTTCAGTTTATTTGGACCCAACAAATGGAGTAAAAACTAGTGGAGGTTTGTCAGGAGCACTTTTCATACAGAAAGTTAAAAAAGAAAGTTGAGGAGAAATTGCTAATTCCCTTCAAATCCAGGTGAGCAAATATGTACATTTTCTACACCATTAAAGGCTTCTTTCTAGTTATGTAGTTAATAACAAAAGATATACTACACGTAGTTTGGACAAAGTTGTAGGCGCTTCTTCCTACTTTAAAGCCATGCAATGTGAAAGCCCCTGTCGCTGATCCATCTTGCAGTGTAAACAAAGCAGCGACAAAACGATAGCCCAGATATTGCAGATAAATCATGCAGTCTAAACTTGGCATTAGCCAACAGAAAATTAATGAATAAATGTTTAAAGGCAAACTGTGTTTGAGAGGGAAAAAAAATGTGTTTTGAACTTGAACTGCAATACCTAGTTCAATCTTTAATACTGCACTTAATTTTTTCCCCATGGCACATTAGTTCAAAATCTTTTAGAGATAACTTGATTCTACATAATTTCCCCTAAAATAAAATAAAAAGTAAAAGTACTAGTATAAGGACAGTATATGTATAATTTAATTAAAGAGCCCCTATTATGCATTACAAAAACCTCATATTTTGGTTTTGGGAGTCTCCAAAAACAGGCTGATCTGCATGGAAGGTCAAAAAACACTTTTATTGTCTTAAAATGTGCATTTATTTTTACCTAGTTATCCCAACGACTCCCATATATTTCGTTTAATGATTCAATTGTTCCCAAACCCCTCCTTAGCATGATGCTAATCAGTGCTGATTGGTTCCATGACCCAGTCTGTTGTTATTGGTGGACTGTGAGACAGAGAGAAATGCCCACCATGGCTTATCAACAGTTTTGAAGTAGTCAGAGTGCAGAGTGTATGTGTGAGCCCAATGCAAGAGTGCATTACAGCAATGCAGTTTAACACCATTACATTGCTCTACTCTTAACCATGGCACACATTCAGTATTAATCCACACAGCAGCAAAAGCTGAACTATTTTGAAACTTGACAATAGCAACAACAAACAGCAGTGGATCACAAGCTCACAAACGCATTTAAATTAATAAACAAAGCGGCACACGCCGCATTTTCAACATGGTTTTAGACGCGATATGAGAATATAAAGAGTTAACCAGATACAGTACAAGCCACATGGAGCGGTTACAAGTAACAAAACACATTTAAATACGTAATTTGGAGGCTAGAGAACACAAAGAGGCAGCCATTTTTAATCGCACTTAAGTTACTTACACTTATGAAATGGAGGAAGAAACTGATCCATGAACTATCTACTGTAAAGTTCCTGTCAAGTTCTGACCAAGTCCCATACATCAATAGTATTTTCTGATCCTTCCTTTACCAAACAGTAGACAACTAATTCTCATTAGATTATAAGTAGACTGTTAGTTTGAGGATATGGTTGGAGCTAGGCTTAGTCTAAGTTGACATGAAGGCTACTTGCAAAGTTTCTTATAGTCAGTTAAACGTCTGTTGAAGGAGCAGTTTTAACAGATATTAAGCAGACAGTCCACTAATACTCAAAGGGACCATCAAAATAAAGTGTTACCAAACAATTAAGTGAACTTAATCGATTTATGTTAGGACAACATGAAGGAATGAGCTGGAAAAAGTGGAAGTTTATCTTGATCTTGAGGAACGGGAGTCTAGATTTGAGTTATACATTTTGTAGTAAAGAATGAAAACTGAAATCCTTCCAAGAGCAAAGACAAGACTTTTTATGCACATTGAATATGCAAGCATCACCATCACCATCTCTTTTTAAGCAGAGATGAAACTCTAAAATTTAAAGAGAATTCCCAACATGTGGCTGTTTTTTTTTTTTTTTTTTTTTTGGTAGATGTAAACTTCACGGTTTCACGTCACATTAAGCGTGCCATTTACGAAAGCGACATCCGTAGACGTAACTCTGAGATTTTTCTAATAAGAAAAATAGCTTTTATTTCACACGCCGCGTGTAGAATTAAGAGCTTGCGAAAGAGTGTGTTACTGTACGGTTGAAAACAGTGCGAGCCGAGTCCCTGCAATGCTCAGGGCAGTAAATCGATTGAGCCGTGTAACATTCGCCAGCGTGTGTGTGAGTGGAAGAGCTCAGGGTGATTCATGGGGGGTTGTGAAAGCCGTGATGAAAATCGATGAGGAATAATAAATTAGAAACAACAGAGTGGATTATGGAGGTTATTATGGCATGGGGAAGAAAAGGAAAGAGAGGGAGACTGAGAGAATAAGTAGGTACCAATCGTCTTTACAAAAAGAAACGGACAAGAAATACGAGAGCACATGCATGGCTGTTTGTCCATATAGATGTTTTTGGCTCTGTAACTCCTTCCAAATAAACTTTTTTATAAAATAAAAAGAAACTATACACCTGAAATATAAGGAGGGTGTTTAAACTACTTATTTAAAAAGACCTGAATCAATACAGTTCTTAAGATTGTTTTACGTTTAATCAACTAAGAATTGTAAAAACAATTAAGTTAACTGAATTGATTTGTGTTGAGACAGCATTAAGGAGTATACTAGTAATGTAATTTTCTGGTCCTGTTATTCATGTAATTCATCCTCTGTAGTTCAGCCATTTTTTTGTTCTTTCCACCTTAATTGGGTTCAGGTTAGAGCTCTGGGTGGGCTTTCAGAAACAGTTACCGAGATGTTGTGAAGCCACTCCTTCGTTATTTTAGCTAAAACTGCACTGTAAAAATACTTTGAAAGCAAATTACATCTAAGAGTGATAACTTCAATGCTTTGTTTACATCACTCAAAGTTTAAATGTTGGAATGTTCTAAATGAATAGGGTGTAGGGGGATAACACAGTGGAATAGAACACAGCCAGGGACTATGCTTCTAACTACTGCGCTAGTGGTGTAGTTGCAAGCGAACAAGTTTGCGACGCAGTTTGCTAATGTTCATTGGAACGACGGATTTGGGAAACATCAAATCAAAGAACTACTGTAATACAGACATATTTTATCAAAGCAAACTTTTATTTTGGATGTGATTAATCACAACTATTCCTTAAGTATCATTTATAATAATAATAATAGTAATCATTTCAAAAACCAATGACAAAAAATAGGTGGCATGGTGACTCAAGCTAAGGCTAAAGACATGCGCTATAGGCAGGGCCGGCGCATCCATAGAGGCGACCTAGGCGGCCGCCTAGGGCGGCAGTATAGAGAGGGCGGCGTCCGGCTACACCTTCGTTACCACCCACGTCCTCAGTTATGTCCACGACACCTCCCTCAACACCCGTGTCCTCAGATATATTCGCCAATAGACGACAGAATAGAGAGGACGGCGTCAGCGACACCTCCATCAGCACCCGCATGTCCTCAGTTATATCCGTGCATAGGGTGGCAGAATTGAGGTCCGTGACACCCGCATGACCTCAGTTATATCCGCACATAGGGCGGCAGAATTGAGGTCCGCAACATTCGCATGTCCTCAGCCTTATCTGCGCATGGGGCAGCAGAATTCAGGTCCGCAACACCCGCGCATCCTCAGTTATATCCGCGCATAGGGCGGCAGAATAAAGAGCCCATTGTCCGCGACACCTCCCTCCTTCCCTCCCTTAGCACCCGCGCGTCCTCAGCTATATCCGCGCATAGTGCGCCGGAAAAGAGGTCCGCGACACCTCACTTCATTTTCATAACCGGTCACTTTCGTTTTCACATTGGGGTTGAGGGCGGCGTGATCGTCCTCTGCCTGGAGCGGCAGTTCAGTTTGCTCCGGCCCTGGCTATAGGTGAACTGAATAAGCTAAATTTGCCTTAGTATATGAGAGGGTATGTGTGAATGAGTGTTCCCCAGTACTGGGTTGCAGCTGAAAGGGCATTCACTGCGTTAAACATATGCTGGAATAGTTGGCAATTCCTTCCGCTGAAATAGAGACTAAGTCAAAGGAATAAATAAATGAATAACAAAAAATACATTTTACAAATCAAGACAGATCAAAGTCTTCATTTAATCCTGAAGGCGGCATCATCAATAAATAATACATCCAGGATATTTTTATTTTCGAATGTATTTGTCTATATCACCACCTTCACAAGGTGTTATTCCTTACAAAAACATGCATTTTGCAATAAAAGTCAGCCAGTGAGAGCTGTGCAGGTAAACCTCATTCTCCTGAGCTCAAGGGGTCGACTGACTAGCGCATTAGAAACTTGGCTTTGGATCCCACTTAATGCATTATGCTTGCACTGAGAATGTGAGACTGGGCTGACTTTATTTTCAGATTTTTGCTGCTACAAGTTTCTGTACAAATCAATGTAACATCATTCCGCACAATCCATAGCAACCACAACTCATTTGCAATACAAGTGCTGCCAAGATACTAAGAAATGACAAACCCAGCACAAGTTATCTTTAAAACAGCATGCATGACTGAAAAAAAAAAATGTTTAAGGAATTAATTAAGATTTATATTCATGAAGTGTGCTCGTTGCACAAACAAAAGAAAAGCACAATGCATTCCAGCTGATTCCTCTAGCCTAGAATGAAATGATAGCGCAGCAGCGAGCAGGTGAAGACGGAGATAGTGGAAACTGACTCATCAGTAGTCTGCGTACGTTTTCATTTTAATTAGGACTTTTCAGTTTGTTTTTGTCCGACGTTATTACAATTTGACCAGATGAAAAAAAGCGTGAATTAACACACCTCCAGCGCAATTCGTGCATCCGTCCAAACAAAACAACACTCTGGAATGAAAAACGCTGGCACAAACAACATCCTCCCAGCGAAATATTAAATGCATCGGCTTTTGTTAGACTGAAAGGTGGCGTGAACGGACATCGCAAAGGTCATCTTGTTGAGCAGATTTACACGATGTGCATTTGTAAACGTTCCCAGTGCAGGGTGATCAAGCCACTACGGTGATGCATGTTGAAACGGGAGAGTGTGTTAATGTGGCAGATGCGATAAAGCGCTGATATGTGTGAAGTGACAAAGTCGTGACAGTAAAGGTGACGGGTTAAGGAGGATGGTGGCTTCTGGATGAGGGTGTTTAAACAGGCCGGCGTTATTAATCTTAGCAGGAGCGATCAATCTCAGCTCTTTGTGCGTTACCTAAATGTGATGGAGCACATTCGAAATACCTTGTGATTGCTTCTGTTCGCTCATTTAAGTATTGTAATTTAATCGGATAAACGGGGAGCTCGACTCATGCTGTCATTTATTAGCCGCACCTGCATCTCTCCCAACACCATTCCTCATGTGCGCGACCCAAATCGCGAACAGAGACGGATTGAAATGTAAGGTGTTACTCATTGGTAATATTCCCTTCCATCAAAGCTCTCAAAGATGCTGGTACTGTTTAGATCAGGGGTCACCAATCTTGATCCTGGAGGGCCGGTGTCCCTGCAGGGTTTAGCTCCAACTTGCCTCAACACACCTGGCTGGATGTTTTAAGTATACCTAGTAAGACCTTGATTAGCTTGTTCAGGTGTGTTTGATTAGGGTTGGAGCTAAAATCTGCAGGACACCGGCCCTCCAGGAACAAATTTGGTGACCATAGGTTTAGATCAAACCAGTGACATGTTTTAAGTGTTTCATGTGCACTTTTATTCAGTGAAGCTAGTTCTGCATTCAGTAGCAAAGCTTTGAGATGGAGCAGAATACCAGGGGAAGCATTTTTTTCTCTCTACACGGGTGCTAATGAATGCCAAACAATAAAGTGTTCAAATAAGATGCTTTAATGGAATTGCAGGGGCTTCTATGCAGCTGGCCTCTCACGGCCCGGGCAGCTGAATTCCGGGAAAGAGTTGTGCTCAAAGCGGACGTGCTGCTGCCTCCATCTGTTTCCTCTCTCAGCGCTGACTAGATGAGACCTCATGCCAGTTTGACAAGGGGACTCCATCTCTGCCGCCAGTGGTCAGAAGAGAACACTCTAGGAAAGACTTGAGCAGATGATTGAGAGGAAACAAGTCTGTACAATGGGGAAACTGCTGTCTGGGGACTTTAATGTCATTAACTGTAATGGGTTTTGGTTTAGTGGTGTATTAAGCTGCTAATCGGATGATTTTCTGATATGTCCGAAATTAGGGTTGGACCTTGGTGAAACTGCAGTTGGATAAGAACTATGAACAGAACAGTTTGAAAACCAGAACAGAAACACACACTTCCATGTTCACAAGGGTTTACTGGTGCAATATTAATGCAGGATTTTCAGAAACAATTAAAGGTTTAGGATATTCTGTTCATATACTCAACCCAGGCTAATTATGGATACGTACCCAGGGGTCCGTTCTTCGTACGTGGATTACTCAGTTAGCTGGATTTGGATATTGACGATTTGACATGATCCAGGATCGTTTCGTTCTTCAAAGCTGATCCGAGAGTTGTTGTCATAGCAACAGTTCTGCTAGGTCAAACCTGATCGGGAGCAGCTTCAATTTATATAAACAGGATTAGATCGGCTCAGTTCAAGCAAATATAATACAGAAAGTATGTTCCGAATTCTGATATTATCTTACAGTAGTAGTTATATACACTTGGGAAAATAGTACATATTCTTTTAACTATTTAAAGTTATAGTCATTAATAAAATAAATAAAGTTATACATATTAATAAAACTTATGCAATCTGCACCCTCGAAATGAAAGTACAAAGACTGCCACCTGGTGGTGCAAAGAGAAAACTTTTTAGATCGCTTTAGTACAAATTGTGTATTATAGAAATGCAGAATATGTGACTTTTTTTAAAGCAATAATACATTTATGCAGTCATAAACATGTTTTGATAGTTAATATGCCGGTGATTTGATGCTTCACAAAAGTTGCAGACGCCTTTACCAATATGAAAATGCTTTTGTATACAACCAGTTATTCTTTACACCGATTAAAAAACAGCTACTATAATAAAGAAAATCTTTTCTAAATGTGGAACTAAACACATTGATTTGCATTGAAATACATGATGAATACTCTTGACATGAAAGTGTAAAGCCTGCAGCTCACAACAAATGTGAAAGGTTATTGCGTGTCATATTTACCAAGCCGTTTACTGCTAATTTGATGTAATTTTGCTCACATGGATAATTGAATATTAATCAGATGATGTCATTACGCTGCTGTGCCGTCAGCCAATCGTTGCATTGCTGATCATGATTTCGAGGATCGATAGATCTGTCCTTCACAACACACACAGCGATCTCAGATCAGTTCATCCAGACATTCTAATCTGATTCGTGAACTCGTTTGAAGAACCAAATTAGCGAGAGATCAGTTATCAAGATTAAAAGATCCGGGATCTGCCAAATATTCTTAGATCATTTAAGCGAGGTACAAAGAACGGACTCCTGGTCTACATTTGTGGGGACAGCAAAATACGTAACTGGAGTTATGTCTGCTCACAGTTTTCCTTTTGCAAATCCACCAGAGACCACTGTGTATGCTTTCTGATGATCTCGAGTTTCTCTTGTTCGTCCCTCTTCTTGCATAAATCCACCAGAGGACGGAATATACACTTCAGCCGAACAGGCCAGCTTAGGTCAGTTGACTGACTGATCGACTGGAGGAAAAACTATACATGAGGTAGGCAGCTGGTATCGCAAATAAAGAAACAGAAGTGGGCGGCGGCATCATACCGCCCCATAGCTTTCATTTTAAAAATAAAACGTAGCCATGTGTACCTCTGGCTACATAATTCACGCTCTTCAGAAATGTAGACAAGGGTACGTATCTACAATGAGCCTGTGTTGCATATATTTGTAAGATACAGATTTGAGTAAAAAAAAAATTTGGTCCTTCCCATTAGGTGGCCAACCACTATTAGGTGTGGTTTATTTCTTAATCAATTTCGAGAGGATCACATGCTTGATCAACTGACCCAGCTGGGACTCAAACCAGCAACCACTGACGCACTATGCCATCATATTATTATTACTCATAACTAATTCTGAATAGAGATGAAATCCTGTGGTCCCCGAATTCGAAACAATGTTGTTCTGTTGGCTTCATCGAACATGGACCTTTAGCATGTACTGGGGCAGTATGCTGCTGAGTGTGACGTGGCTGAAATGAGAATCAACACCTCCAAGTCTGAGGTCGAGGTGCTCCACAGAAAAAAGGTGGTTTGCCATCTCCAAGTTGGAGGAAAGTCCTTATCCCAGGTGGAGGAATTCGAGTATCTTGTGGTTTTGTTCATGAGAGTTAAAGAAGGTACTGAGCCGAAAGGCTAAGCTCTCGATTTACCAGTCAGGGTGGTACTGTAGGCCACATCCTAATAGTTAGGGTGAGGAGCTCTGTCAACCGGGAGGATCTCAAGAGTAGAGCCGTTGCTTATCCACATCGAAAGAAGTCAGCTGAGGTGGCTTATGCATCTGTTATAGATGCCTTTTGAACGTTTCTTACCTAGGGTGGTGTTCAAAGCATGTACCACCGGGAGGAGGCCCCGAGGAAGACGTAGGACACCCTGGAGGAACTATGTCTCTCGGCTGGCCTGGGAAAACCTCGGGATCCCCCTGGAGGAGCTGTAGAAAGTGTCTGGTTAGAGGGAAGTCTGGAGTTTTCTCCTGAAAATGCTGCCCCCGCAACCCGGCCCCAGAAAAGCGGAGGAAAATGAATGAATAATTAAGATTATTTACTTATAACTTGTGTCTGATCCAACCATTGTTACTGTGTACAAAATCTTTGAATCTCCACAACTGCATCTTCTTCAATGATGGGAACTACATGCACTTTTTAAAAATTTGCATTCCTTTTTTCCCCCAATCGGACAATATGTAGTGTTACCAATTACTAACAAATTCTTTGTGATGCTGTTTACTGTAAAACACATGCTTATCAAATATTCATTCACATTTCTGATGTGAGATTGGTGATGACTTTTGTTTTATTCATCTACAGTTCTGGGTTTATGCCAGTCAATTTAATAATTAAGATTGGTTGTTGGACAAAATATGCCGTATGGGCTCCTTCATTAAAAGAGAAGGGGAACAAATTTACAGAGTGGTACAGTAAGAATACTATGTGCTGTTACAATGTAATAGTCAACAAGATCCCTCTTCAAATTAGATTGTATATTTCAATAGATTTGGCCTGATTGTCTGAGGTTATATAAATTTGTGTGAATTACAGAGTCACATCTTGTGTAGTAATTAGGTTTAATTTGTTCAACTCCTGCTGTAATTCTTTCTGCAATTCAACTTACATTGTCTTGTGATGCATAGTCTCTGCATTTTTTCCCTGATTCTGTTCGTTACTTTAAAAACTCTGTTCTTGGAGTGGTCAGACTTGCTTTTATTACAGTAATTTAACAGGTAATCTCAGATGTGAATAGCTTTCACAGCTTCTGCTATTAGACTGTATTAACCTCTGATCTGCAGACTGGAAAAAGACAATTGTGATTTTATAAATCACTGCAGGAATAATAATATAAAAACAGAGCTCAATTATGCCTGTGAATGGCTTACTGCCTGTCTTGTCAGGGTTTGTGCTACCATTCTCATATGAAATAAGTTAATTAAATGGACATTTTAATGCCTTTTTTTATATTTCTTTGAAATTACACACGTGTAATACATCTTTGTAAAGATGCATCAGTAAACTGTCATGTGTATAATATCTATCAACAATTACGAAGTAATAGCAATATGGTTCAGAAGCTTTAAACGTAAAGCTGGAGTGTAATAATACTGCTTGGTGACTTGTGGAACACTTCCTCAATATTTAATTTTTATATAATGTACATACACTGCACCGGGAGTCCTGCTGGCCTCTGATAATAATTTTTTAGGGGTTTTACCTTTAATGACAGGACAGTGGAAATGTACAGACAGGAAAGTGTGGGGAGCAGAGGTAGGAGAAGGATCGGCAAAGGACCTTGAGCCGGAAATCAAACTCAGGTCGCCGTGAGCATCTCCGTGCTATGTGTCAACGCACTAACCACTAGGCTATTGGTGCCGACATTTTACAAAATATATTAGTATCAACCATTACAAACCATTATTAACGTGCAATTTCATTGCAGTCGTGACACACCAAATAATGACAATACCCAAACATGTTCCATAGCTGGCCCAGTTCAGGCCGAGTTTTGGGTTATTAACTTGGCTGAAACTAGACCCAGATATGGTCCATGTTTGGCCCTCATATGGAAGCCAGACATGGTATGTTCTGTAATTCACTGCGGCATGTGGGCCAAGCAAAAGCTGATTGTGTGGGCCAGAGAAACTTTGCTGTGAGGGATTTTATGCACTCATTTTATTTCAGCTAGTTATATAGTCTTAATTAAATCGTTAAAAATCAAGGTATGATCATATTTTATTTTGGTAAAATAAGCGTAAGGCCTTTGCCTTTCATATAAGCCACTTCTAATACCAAATGATCAACTAGAAATCAAGCTATTATTTGTTGTTCCTAAAACTTGGATAGGCGACAAGACTTTTGTCAGATATGTGTTATGTGTTCAACTATTTGGTCGGACAATGGAACACAAGATTAAACAGTGGAACCAAAGCAAACTAGATCAAAACTGAAAAATGACATACACATGTAACAAATGTACCCTCAAAACAATATTGAAATGTTTGAGCGCCAACCCAGTTCGAAATAGTGTTATGTTACACCGTACATGGATGGCAGAGCAGATTATACAGCACTACCATAGATGGATTGGAATAGGCTTAAACTACCAGTGAAGCATTCCACTATAATTGGCTAATGTGTAATAAGTCTACAGGGCAAGTATCTGTGGGGCTCGGGGATGTTGAGATTTAATTTCCAGTGTTTTTCAGCCACTTTGTGAGATGTAGATTTAAAGCTCATTAGCGCTTTAGGTTATCCTCTTAAGCCACAGACGAGAGAGAGCCAGCATTGCCTGACTAGCTCATTCCCCAGCTCATGCTTCACAGTGCTTTATCATTAGCTACAAACTGCAGATTAATATTTCATCGGATGTGACATCAGGAGAAGCCTCCAGCTAGAGCGCTGATATCTTATTCTAACCGCTTTAGCTGTGAGCGTCTTGTCTGCACAGCCTCGAACTATGATGGATGGAGCGAGAGGGGAAATGACTCGACCGTCGTGATGATTATTATTGGAGAACGGATTGTAGTTGGCCCATTTTCCCCCTAAAGAGATCATTCATTTTTTGACTTGTACAGGTGTAGTAATTGAATTCACAATAGGGCTCAGCCTTGTGACGCAGCATAAATCAGCGAGACAAATGTGTGTTTTCTCACCTTTAAAGTCCTCATGAACCAAAATCGGTGACTTTTTTTTTGTGTATTATGATGTAGAGAAACGGACTATTAAATGAGAACACAATGGGTGTGGCTTGTTTTTTTTGTGAGCTGATTGGATGCTGTTAAGATCTGGAAAAGGGTTTCAGGAAAGTTATTACAAGCTAACAGACTCCTCACCATTTCTCTTTGTTGTCAACACTGACAGCTTAAGGGGCGTGGTTAGGCATGTTAGCCACGCCCAATAGCTCAAACGTAATCTGATAATTTAACTAAGAACAAACAGGAAGTGTTGTTCTGTTGGGGATGTTTTCATCCACTCTGGGGTGATTTTAAGTCTTAATTTAGCCACAACATTTTCTGTGTTTCAGTTTATTTTAACACATTTCGAGAAATTGTTTGAATAAATTTACAAATTTACAACTCTTTTGTTATGTTAGGGATGAAAACATCCACTAAACTGCTGTAAAAAGGCAGCCGTGCTTTAATACACAGTCTTTGTTTTTGTTTACTTCATGTAGTTCCGAGAGCTGAGATGCATATTTTGATTTTCTCAGACAAATCAAGGTAAGAGTGAAATTTAAATGCAACATGGACCAAAGACATACGTAGAAACGTAGATTGTTTGTCGAATTTATTGCTTGTTACAGTTCAGTACAGGTGACAGAAACACATACAGGAATCACAGGACTCAATTTTCTAATCCCCATAGACAAGAAAAAATAAAGTAGTGACTGCAGATTGAAGGAAAGTAGTGGAGTAAAAGTACAGATACAGCACTAATAATGTACTCTGGGGGAAGTAAAAGTACACATTTTTAAAACTACTTAGTAAATTACAATTCCTGAGAAAAACTAGTCAATTACAGTAATTTGAGTGTCTGAAATTTGGTATTTTGCACCACTGCGAACATTGCACCAATGTTATTACAATCTTTCACATCCAAGACTGTGATGAAAGGTTAAAGTCCAGTCCACAAAAACTTTTTATATTGAGAAACATTTTTTTTTCACCAAATCATTGACATAATTTATGAATTTGGCAATTAAAGAGTTAACACACTGTAATTGAAAAAATAAAAAAAAAACATTTAGTAGTTATAATCAGGACTAAGGTTGATTAACATATTTATGCCAAAATGATTGAAAATCTGATGCATTTTTACAGCAGTTTAAATTAGTGGATGTTTTCATCCCGAATATAACAAAAGAGTAGTAAATTTGAACAGTGCACAAGGGTTAAAACTGTTCAAAGAGACAAAATACTGCTTTAATTAAAATTATGGAATCCACAAGAAGTCATTTAAAACATCTTAATAGTGAAAATAGATCACTCACAAAACAAAGACTGCTAAAATTGGAACCAAAAATAAATAGGTGATTTTGGCATTCTTGTCTCTAAGATAAAATCAAAAGATAACCCCTGTGTCATTCTGGCATCTCTTAAATCAACCCTGTTTGCTTGAACCTTGAAACTTGAGAATGGCATCATAATTTGCAGTCCTCCTGTCTAGACATATGTGTAACTTTTCAATTTTGTGTCATTCCAACAGCAAGCAACTATAATATATATAATAAGCATGTATGCTTACTAGAAACTCTCTGAAGGCCACGTTGGTCAGAGAGGAACGAGAAATGCATCTGTCTTATATTAAATTTAGGCTTGGCTGAACCAAAACAGCCATCTTCCTGTCTTCATCAATGCACCGACCTAGTGCACATTTCATGCGCTGTCTTGAATATTTGAAACCAGTCTGGAGTCTTTATTTTCTTCCCCAAACACAATCGGAGAAGGTGTTCTGATCATTTCTGCAGGTTTGCCTTTTGTTTTGTTAAGTGGGTGAGCTGCAGAGAATGAAAGAGCTGCCGATGAGACGAAAAAAGTCTGTTTGATTGTTGTGTTGCTCTGTCACAGAACCTACAGTAAACTTTCTCGTTGCGTATATACGCTATTGAAGTGACTGAACTGACAAACACTAAGGCTGTTGGCAGGTTTGGTTTGATTAAAACACTCACTTGTGCATTTTTTTCCCTGTCAGTGTGGTTCATTTGAAGACGTGAACCCTGCCTTATGAATCTTTATGTGCTTTGTATACGTCTGAACAAACTATGGTGCAGTTCGACTGAAATTTGAACGCAACATGGACCAAAGATATACGTAGAAACGTAGCCGAATTTATTGCCCATTACAGTTTAGTACAGGTGACAGAAACATATATCCTTGCAGCAGATATACACTTACCTGTCCATATGCTTTTTAACGCAAAATTTTAATCCAATCTCTAAGGTTTACAGAGAATAGCTCGAGTATTTATATATAGTGAGCGGCAGATTTGTGGACCCAAATGCCTTGTTGATGCCAGAGGTCAGAGAAGAATGGCCAGACTGGTTCCAGCTGATAGAAAGGCAACAGGAACTCAAATAAACACTCAGTACAACCTGGGTTTGCAGAAGAGCATCTCTGAACACACAACACTTCTAACCTTGAGGCAGATGGGATACAGCATCAGGACCACAGAGGGTGCCGCTCCTGTCAGCTAAGAACAGGAAACTGAGGCTACAATTCACACAGGCTCACCAAAACTGGACAATAGAAGATTGGTAAAAATTTTCTTGGTCTGGTGAATCTCGATTTTTGTTGAGACTAAAGTCAATTGTTTTATTTTGATTCATCTAGTTTGGCATATTGGACAACAATTAATGTCATGCCTGAAATGTTTCATAATGTCCTATCAGAAAGACTATCATGTTCATTAATGAAGGGTTGTGAATACTATAACATGTATAATTTACTATAGTATGGTACAAAAACACTGTAGTATTTTCTATAAATATATTTTGTCATCCTGTAGGTTGTGCCTCACTAACTATATTTACATGTATCAAGTGATACAATTCCACCATCCAAATGTCTTCTTGATCAGATTATAACGTTTTTAAACCACCTCTTACAATCCAAGGTTATTTGTGCTCAATCGAACCAGTAAAGTAGTTTTAAGTCTATATACAATGTTAAGAGCTCATTAAAATGCAATAATTGTGCAAATGGTACACAGTGCAGGCCAATGAGAATTTGCAACACAGGCTGAATATGTCCTTTAGCCTATATGTTTGTGAAACTTCATAAACTTGATCAACTTTCATTTGTTTGGAGTTTAAAATGAACACTAGGGGGCAGTGTGGCGCCTTTTCACACTAATGATATTTACAGTGACATTACAGATCTATAAAGGAATTTTTTTGTTAGTTATTCATCAAATACTAAAAAAATACTACAATACAACTTAACGCTGTCTGTGATTTGTTCACTTATATTCATGTGGACAAGTTTTCTGATGTGGTTAGTTTGCTTGGTAGATCACGTTGTAAAGTGTTGGGTTAGGTTAGAGTTTAGGCTTGCTAACTCATCTATATAATCTATAAGCTCCGCCTTTTCTTGGCTGTGTAACTGAAACGCTACAAAATATACAATAAGTAACCTATTTCAGATTCGCTAAAATAAAACAGCGCCCTCTAGTGAATTTGTCATTTGTAACGTGCAACAAAATATAACCGGAGCAACGTATGTTATGTTTCCCAAAAATGCAGGCTGAGGCACGTATTTCCAATGAGCCGGGGCTGAGAATTTGATATCACTGATGAAAAGCCTTCATCATGTCGCTCCTTGAAGAGGCCAAACAATCAGCTATGATGACAGTGAATATCTTTCCTGAAGTAAATGCAACATTAGGTGACAAGTTGTTTACATCTTTGATGTCTTGCTGCTTCTGTGTCACTGATTGTGAGATTACATGAGAGATGATGCATGTCATCTAGTCTGACTGCATTATCCGGCATCACTTCTGATGTTCATATCTGTTGTAATAACTTACATTAAACAGAAAACTGAATGGAGAGTACGGTAGGCTGAGTTGACAAACATATTGACCTACATGCAGTTTCAAAGGGGACCTATTATGCTAAAATAAATTTTATACCGAGTTTAAACACAGTTGTGTGGCAATAGTCTGTGAATATAAGCAGGTTCTAATAGTAAAAATGAATCTGCAGTCTGCAGAAACATTTTGATTGACATTCTCCCTTTGTACGTGTCATTAGAGAGGGAAAGCTTCACCGACTAATGACCATCTTTGCCTTATTTGGATAGGAGGTTAGTCTTGTTTTTAAGTCTGCCACTATGCTGATACATAGGGAAATGTAGCTTCGCCCTTTTTTGAAAAGAGCAAAATCTCACTTGAATTTTAAGTGACCGTCAACAAAATGGCACAATTAGGATCAAAGCCTAAAAGGGGCAGTTTCAAAAAGTTATAAAACATTATAAGTGAGAATGTGAGCTGAAACTTCACATACACACTCTAGGGACATCAGAGACTTAGTTTACATATTGTGTAAAACGTGGCATAATTTTGGAAATAAACACAAAATAAGCACCACATTGTGACTAAATAATAAACGCATCTTCTTGCCACATGTACTACAGCAACAACTAATGCCTATAAGAATTAAACTAATTGCATAGTAAATGAGAGCCAATACAGAACTAAATGTAAATAGTTTAATTGACTAATAATGTGCATTTATAACGATAGGCAAATGCGTTTATGCCAACACAATCTCACGGCAATTCGTAACTTTTTCATTTAGTGGCTATGAATCGTATGAATTCGTACGATCTAATTCGTACAATTTAGTATGATTTGCTTATCCCCCAATGACGGTTGGGGTTAGGGGTGGGGTCAGGTGCCACGCCTCCTTTTTAAAATCGTACCATTTCGTACGACTGAACTCGTACGAATTCGTACGAATAAGCCACTAAACTGGCAAAACGCAAAATACTTACGTTTTCTCGTGAGATCAGGCTGTTTATGCGGTAAAAAGTACAAGTAATTAAATCCCATTTAAGCTCCACTAGTTAAACAGTTTTATTTCCTTTCTATTGTTCTAGATTTGATTTAAAGGGCACCTATAATGAAAATCTACTTTTGTAAGCTGTTTGGAGAGAAATGTGTGTAGGCATAGTGTGTCCACAGTCATATTGGAGTGATATAAACCCAACAAACCCAACTCTTTTTTTATTTATTTTTTTCTTGATGTTAAAAAAGGATCCAAATCCCAGTGATTTTGAGTACGTTTTTTCCCGCTCACCGAATTGATCGACAGACAGCATGTTTCTACAATAACATGTATACACATGTCCACACAACATTAATTTTTGCAAATAAACTGGGATTAAAATATGTATTCCAACACTCTGTGGTTTATAAAACTTATACATTTTATTTGTAAAACTTATACATTTTATTTGTTTGATTTATTTCAAGTTTAAAACGTGCATGTTTGTAATAAAGAAAGTAAAATCACTATGTAGTTCTTAACCGCTGTAATCACATGGATGTATATCATCAGTAAACACCCACATATGCGTGTGTGTGTGTGTGTGTGTGTGTACTGCATTAGTTGTGTGAGACTCATCATTTCAGAAAGGCTTGAATAAACTCCACTGCAAATACATGAAATAAACTTTCTTTGTAAATGTATTTCATTAAAAAAAAAATTCAGCTTCATCCGAGTATGTCACTGTCAAAGAGTACGTTTACATGGACACCAATAGTTCAATTTTAATGTGATTGAGACAATACTCTGATTAAGAGTCGACCATGTAAACAGCGACTTTTGATTAATTCAATCAGATTAAGGTCATAATCGAAATAAATAGAAATCCAATTAAGGCATGTGGAGTATAGTCACATTATTTAGAAGATACATGTAAACACCTTAATTGAATTATTACCATCATGTAGGACTTTTCGCTATGTTTTTCGACAGGATAGTCCACACACATGACTGTCTGACACTCTCTGCACCTACCGAGTCAGTGCAGACCACGGACACCTGTTATGCGAAATGCGGAGGTTTTATTAATTCTTTTCAGCATGCCGTATGAACTTTCATTAAAAAAACACTCTTCCAGCTGTTTATTGTTGCATCTAATATCTCGTTTGTCATGGGGGGCATGCATGAAATGTTCCTGAATGAAAGTGAAAGTGCCAAACTGCAGTTAAAGTCGACAAATTAAAAATGAAACACCCGAAATTACATGAAACTCCAGAGGAAATGTGGATACTGTGGTGACGCAATGACATTAATCGAAATATGCGCTATGACATGTAAAACAGGATCATAAAAGAAACATTCAAAAAGCAACACATGTAAACACCTTAATCAGGCATCCAAGTCTCCCGAAAGTTCCTGGAGTGTTCCTCAAAAGCATAGAGCCTGCGTCCAAAATCAGTATGTGAGCCGAGTAGTATGTCTGAATTCATAGAATTTAAAAAACAGAATGCAAGAAGTACCCGGATGACTTATTACTTCTGGCGAGATTCTGGAGTGCGCATCCCATGCATGCTGTGCTATCCTATGATGTTCCGCGAGTGAATTCATGAACGGGAGCAAAACGACGCAAATTACGCAGGTACGTCATGTGACTGTCAAAATGGCGGATGTAGTACGTCCGAGTTCCATTCATACTTTTCACATTCATACTGTATAGAGCGTACTTTTCTAACGGCCGAGTAGTACGTTTAAATTCAAATGCAGTACCTACTGAGTAGTAGGCGGTTTCGGATGCAGCCAGAGACTCTCGGATGCCCGCAAACGAGTGACAATATCCCGGAAAATCCGCATATCCCTCTCGGCCCTCAAATACATCGTGCACCCTTCTCACCCCTCCCCACCGCATCCCTCCTTGCTCTTCAGACACGTCACGTGCACCCTGTCAATCATCCCACCAGCAAATCATCTCAGTCTTGCCCTGGAATGACTATTTTCAACTTGGGATGTCTACCTTAATCATATTATGGTCTTATTAAGATTAAGGCAACTAATCAATTACTGATGTCCATGTAAACGTAGTCATTGTGTTGTTTATCTGGCATTATACATGATGAGAAGCAGACACACGTGGGAACGGTGGGCGGGGAGAAGCAGCTCATTTTCATTTAAAGCCACAGGCTACAAAAACAGCTACAGTATACTCAGACACCAAATGGGCAGATTCTGGGGGCTATAATAAATAACCTGATAGTTATTTTGAGTTGAAACTTTACAGAAACATTCTGGAGACACTTTTGATCTTGTAAAGGGGGTACAATAGGTGCTCTTTAAGTTTTAACATGACTTTATATGTACGGAAGGAGAATTTGAGCACAGACAGTAAGCAGATGCTGTCTGTCACACTTTACAATGAGGTTGCAGTACTTGATGTAATTACTAACATGTAGTGATTAAGAACAACACTTGTACAGCAATAAGATGTTGTTAGCACTTTTAAATTTTCCTTCCGTCATAGTACATGTAACCACAGAAGCCTCAAGCTTTAAATAGGAAAATTATTAAACACTTAAGATGCTATCAGAATCTTCAGTGATCTATGCTAAGCTAAGCTAAATGTGCTCCTGCCAGATGTAAAGACCGGCTAAATGGATCCAAAAATGGTAAAACTCAACTGTTTAACTCTAGGGTTCTAGTAAAATTAGCTATTTCCAAGTGTTTCTTTAAGGGGCACACATGCTCTGTGCACAGAGGGGTGCCTTTCATTATAGCTAATAGATTATTGTGCGAAAAGAAAACTTAACTACCAAAACCATATGCCAAATTATGAGCTTTCTGTGTGACCAGAGCCCTTAGAATTATCCAAATCTTTCCCTGTTAAGCCACCTCTGGTGCTCACACCCCTCTCTCCCCAAATGCTATATTAAAAAGAGAATGAAAAACACAGAAGAGGTGTATTTTTAGTACCAGGCAGTTAGTTAAATGAGGCATATTGGGAGGTTTGTGAAAAGAGGCAGGAGGCAAAATGATGATGATGAGGGTCATCTTCTTCAGAGTCTAGCTTTTGTCTGACAGCAGAACAAGAGACGAGAAAAGGGCCATTTTGTCTGGCTAAGTGCATGTCATTTCATGTTGTATGACTGCGGTACAATGCTTTGTTACTTTCATCTCAACAGTTCTCGATTTTGAGTTTAACCATCACCGTACCGGCACCACAACTGCTGCCTTTTATTGATTATGGTGAAAGTGGCTAACATTGTTTAGTTTAAAAAGTAATAAAGCTAAAGTAGCACTAAAACGTTTCAGGTTCTATAGGTTCCTATATTCTTACTGATTCAAGTATATATATATATATCAGAGCTCAAAATTAACCATTTTGCCTTTTAGCACCGGTGCTCCTAACATAAAAAATGTAGGCGCATCAGCCAAAATTTAGTCACACCCACCGATTATAAGCACCGTTACTACAGGTGTTATACAAACATATTTATTGCATTTAAAATCAACTCTAATCAAACTAACAAGCAAAAAAAAATTTAATAATAATGATAATAATAATAATAATAATAAATATATATATATATATATATATATATATATATATATATATTTTATATATATATATATATATATATATATATATATATGTATATATATATATTTTATATATATATATATATATATATATATATATATATATATATATTTTATATATATATATATATATATATATATATATATATATATATATATTATAGTGGGCATATCCCTTATTTTCACATCCCAATGTTGACAGGTATGGTGTAGATGGTGGATTAACATTCAGCACATGATCACTACTAAGATGTGTCATTATTTATAACTTTAGATGCCATGGTTTCTCACACAAAATCTGTCATTGTTATCCGTATTCTCATCTTCAACGCTTTACAATTTTTCGCGGTAGTAGTTCTCCCTGTCATCCCAAGCCATAAGGCATTGACTGAGTGATTGACAGCTGATATTAACCAATCATTCGCGTTCAGTGCTAGAGCAGTGGTGGGCCAATAAGAAGAGCGTGAAGGCGGGGCAAGCATTACGGACTTGGCTTTGTTTACTGCAGCGAGTTGACATGACAACTGTTTTAAACCATTCCTGAGCACTGCGTTTCACGTTTCAAGTGACATTCTGCGTGAATGTCTCCCGAATCCGCACATGTGGTGAACATTTTGCAGTAAAAACAGGTAGCACACAACAATTTTAAGCACTCGCAGAAATGCTCTAAAATATATTTTGAGGTCGTATAGATAAAATTTCGGGCGCATATGCGACCAAAATGGTCGCAATTTCGAGCCCTGTATATATATATATATATATATATATATATATATATATATATATATATATATATGTGTGTGTGTGTGTTTTTTGTAACATTACTTAGTCTTTATTGTCACACAGATCCTTCAGAACATATTTAGATATGCTGATTAAATGCTTAGGTTACGCTTATTACTATTACTGTTATGAATTTTATCATTATTATTTTTATTATCATCGTTGAAAACTGACAAAAATGAAAATTGCTGAATGGAGCATACACTAACCTGCACATTATTCAGTCCCAAGATGGCGCCAAACAGTCATAAACCGCAACATGACTGATAAGTATATGGATGTGAATGTATGCACTGATGATCACAATGATTCAAAGTACCCACATGAGCCTGTGTTATTATTTTCAGCGGTTGTTATCTGGGAATTACATACCTTGGAATTTCGTGATTGTCTAATCAAAATGAGGTATTCCAGAGACCTGTGTAATTAAATAGGGATAAAGTACATAGCGAAGCAGTGGTGCATAGGACTGAAGGGCTTTTTTCTGCGAAAACAACCATCCTGGATGTACTTTATCCGGCTTATTATAGCTTCATGTCACAAAACGTACAAATTACACACACAACATTGTTCTGAGCTGTAATAGTTTATTAATTATTTAATTGAAGCAAAGCTGACCAAAACGAAAGCAGCTGATGGAATATACACTGACTTGCATATTATCCATTCACAAGCTGGTGCCAAACAGTCAAAAAAGGCAGCATGACAGCCTTTGTTATTTAGTGGTTGTTATCTTGGTAAAATAACACCTTAGAATGTGATGACTGACCAATCAGAATCAAGTATTCCAGACAGCCATGTAATTATTGTGGGATAGCAAACATCTGTATGCATATTATGCCTTACAGGTATTATTTAATAATCTCTGAGGTAAATATTAAATGATTCTTCTGAGCTGTAATAGTTTATTAATTCTTTATTAAAGCAAAACTAACGGAAATGAAAACAGCTGATGGAGTATACACCAACCTGCACATTATTCAGTCACAAGATGGTGACAAACAGTCAAAATGGATTTGAACCTATTCACTAACCATTGAAGGTGATTTGAAGTTCCTGGATGAACCTGTGTTATTTAGTGGTTGTTATCGCGGTAATAAGACACCTTTGAATGTCAAGACTGACCAATCAGAATTGAGTATTCCAGACAGACTTGGGTGATAACAAGCATCTTCAACATATTATGCCTTACAGGTGTTATTTAATAATCACTGAGGTAAATAATAAATGAGTATTCTGAGCTGTAATAGTTATTCATTCATTCATTTTCTTGTCGGCTTAGTCCCTTTATTAATCCAGGGTTGCCACAGAGGAATGAACCACCAACTTATCCAACACGTTTTTACGTAGTGGATGCCCTTCTAGCCCCAACCCATCTCTGGGAAACATAGACTCATTGACACTCATACACTACAGACAATTTAGCTTACCCAGTTCACCTGTACCGCATGTCTTTGGACTGTGGGGGAAACCGGAGCACCCGGAAGAAACCCACGCGAACGCAGGGAGAACATGCAAACTCCACACAGAAACGCCAACTGACCCAGCCGAGGCTCGAACCAGCAACCTTCTTGCTGTGAGGCGACAGCACTACCTACTGTGCCACCCTGTAATCGCTAATAATTCTTTAATTAAAGCAAAGCTGACTGAAATAAAAACAGTTAATGGAGTATACACTAACCTGCACATTATTCAAGTCACAAAATGGTGACAAACAATCAATATCCAAAGCTGACAGAAATAAAACTCTGAATAAAGCATAATAACCTACATATTATTATGACAAGATGCTGCAAATCATTCAAAATGGATTTGTACGTATTCACCAGCAGTCAACGGTGATTCGAAGGTCCCAGATGAGTCTGTATTATTTAGCGGTTGTTATCTCGGTAATAACATACCTTGGAATATCATGGCTGTCTGGAATCCTCAATTCTGATTCATCACTCATGTAATAATTGGTGATAATGAGCATCTGGATGTACATTACGCCTTACAGGTGTTATTTAATACCCGCTGAGGTAAATATAAAATTATTAGAGTTTTTCTGTCAGTTTATATGCAGTACTTGAATATGTTGACATATTTTTCAGTTGGTTTACTCTTTCAAATCATATATCGCCCACTCCAGCTGCTAACCAGCATGTGCAAACACCGCACCGAGCTACTGCAAACACCTGTGTAAATGCATGAATGCTGGTGTGTTTGGATGATGGAGTCCTGGAAGGGGTGAAGGGGGGGGGGATCTCGCGGTCTCCACCAGCGCTGACTGAGAAACAGCCTCCGGTGGGGTCAGCCGGGTCATGGAGCTGATGGAAACAGAGCAGAATGTCAAACTGAAGAGAAAACACGAGCTCTCTGCAAACTCGCTATACTCTGCAGAGCAAACACGGTTTTCCACACCTCCGTCAGGCAATTTGAAACATCGCATGACAAACTAGGATTGCATAAGCTGTTTAAATTGCCGCCGCAGTGGGGATAATAGTCTGGCAGGTTACATTCGCGGTCAAAGGGAGGCTTTTAAAATAATCAACACAAAGCTTGCCCTTGGTACTAACCTTCATTAATGATGTGGTTCATTTGAGTCCTCTCTCAGGCTGTGAATCCCTGACTAAGAGCGAGCGAGTGAGATGGTTCTTATCAGGCGAGCCGCTCAGGATTGGTTCCTCTTTACACTCTACTCTTTTGCCAAGGGCATTGAACTACACCACCGCAGCATTAGAATCAGGTGATAGGAGGCGCTTTCAGACACAATATAAGCACTAATGCTGCTGCTGCTGCTGCTGTACGCCGGGACGGGTCTTTATCTAGTCTTTTGAAATATTTAATCAGGTTAGGCATAATTAATGGGGAACACTTGCTGTCGTATGAGGCTCTTTTGCTATGTAAATGAATTTGCTGTAACCAGAACAAGCTTTAGCGTTTGCTGAGCCTGCAGACATACAGCCATTCTCATGTTTAACAACTAAGAGCTTTACAGAACCTGCAGAGAACGATCTGTTAGCATTTCCACGGGTTTAGCATTCCCACATTTAAAGGCACAATATTTGTAACAATTGTTAAATTGTTTTATTTTGCTGACTTATGTACTTACTTTATTTAGAATGATTTAAAAAAAAATCCTTAAATTTAGATTAATATGCTAATTTAGCTAGTCAAACTGAATGTGCTGTGTGTTCATGCTAAGGATGTCACACACCCTCGATTTTTATTATTTTTTTTAATAAAACTGAGAAACAGCTGGTTTAAAATGTTGTGTGTTTTATTCGACTGCACAAAGCAGCATTTATAACAAGCTTTAAGTGTATTTAGTCTGAAAAATCACTAATGATTCTTCTCCATCTAAACACGAGTGAAGGAACAGGAAGTGGTGGACTGTTGCATAATAAAAGCTCCACTGCTTCCGTGTTGTGTCGATGCTTGTCTGTTGTTTTGCTTCTTTACTATGCTTCATACTACCATGATAATAAGTTGTGAATACTTTACTCATCCTTCAACAGGAGTCCCAAAGGATGATTAAGACCACAACTCCCATGACTCCACACTCAGTCAGGCCCTCAACAAACTAAGCCTTTGTTTGTTGTGAATACATGCCTTCTAGTGGCCAAAATTACATTGTGTACATTTAACATGGATATATATATATATATATATATATATATATATATATATATATATATATATATATATATATATATATGTATATATGTATATATATATATATATATATATATATATATATATATATATATATATCTGTTTTAAGTATTTCTATTCTAGAAAAAGTCTTGTTGTTTTATTTTGGCTAAAATAAAAGCAGTTATTAATTTTTAAAAAGTCAATTCAAAGTCAAAATTATTAGCCCCTTTAAGCTATTGTTTTTCAATAGTCTACAGTACAAACCATTGCCTAATTAACCTTCCTAGTTCCCCTAATTAACCTAGTTAAGCCTTAAAATGTCACTTTAAGCTGTATAGAAGTGTCTTGAAAAATATCTAGTCAAATATTATGTACTGTCATCATGGGCGGACTGGGACAAAAATTCAGCCCTGGCACTGTTGCCACATCAGCCCACATTACCACACCGACACAGCCCCACCCACGGACACGCAGATTGACTATTTATTTTGGTGTAAAGATGGTGATATAATATGACATTTTTGCCAGATTTTGATTATGTCCGGTTAACCTTGGATTGGGTCGGCCCATCTTGAAACCAGGTGGCAGTTGCCGATTGGGCCAAATGCTTAACATTTATTATTATTATTATTATTATTATTATCATCATCATAATATCACATCTAGCAAGAGATAAAAGCTGTCTGCACTTAAAAACAATACATATTTAAAAAAATAAATAAATAAATAAAAAAAAACTGACCGGCCCACATTTAAAAATTGGTCCGGCCCTTCTGGCATTTGCCAGAATTGCCAGATGGCCAGTCCGCCCCTGACTGTCATCATGGCAATGATAAAATAAATCAGTTATTAGAAATAAGTTACTAAAACTATTATGTTTAAAAATGTGCTTAAAACATTAAACAGAAATTAGGAAAAAAATAAACAGGGAGTCTAATAATGAATAATTCAGGGGGACTAATAATTCTGACTTCAACTGTGTGTGTGTGTGTTTGTGTGTATATATATATATATATATATATATATATATATATATATATATATATATATATATATATATACCAGAAGGGTTGTGGAAGCTGGTGATGTTTGTGGTTTTAGTAATTGTACTATGGACCGGGTTTCGGGAGGCCGTTGCGATCGGATGTTATACCAACAAACCCGGCTCATTCTAAAAATGTACTGCTATATACATTTATATGTAGGTATGTTTTTTTTTTGCAATTTTTGTTTTTGCAAATTCACCAGAGGTCAGTGTACGCTTTTTGAGATCTCAAATTATTTGTGCGAGTGCCATTTGCTCCTGCTGTTCTTGTGTAAATCCACCAGAGGCTGCTGTCGGCTGATTGACTGTTTGACTGACTGACTGATCCACCCTCCTCCTTCTCTAAACCCAACCAATAGTGTTTTCATTCGCAAAACTGAAAGTGTTTAAAAAGCAATTCAGAAAAAGAAAAGCCCTCGCCTGATTTTTAACACGTTTTGAGATTTTACCACATTCTCACCCTGTTATTTACTTGTTTATTTTATTTTTTGGCTTTTTTGTCTTACATGCTGTCTGGAACGGTTCTTCATCAGACTTAATCCCCCGATAAACTGGTAACATCCATACAGAGGTAAGCGGTCAGCTGGTAAGCTGGAAAAGGAATGGCGTCATACCTCCCTGTAGCGACCATTTAAAGGCAAAACTCGGCCATACATACTTCTGGTTACATAGTTTGCGATTTACAGAAATTTATATTGTATATGCTAGTCCGTTTGCACAGGCTGCCAGTTGCTGCTCGCATCAAATTCAAAGCTCTGATGTTTGCCTACAAAGTGACTTCTGGCTTTGCTCCTTCTTATCTGCACTCACTTCTGCAGATCTATGTGCCCTCCAGAAACTTGCGTTCTGTGAATGAACGTTGCCTCGTGGTTCCATCCCAAAGAGGGAAAAAATCACTTTCGCGAACGCTCACGCTCAATCTGCCCAGTTGGTGGAATGAACTCCCTAACTGCATCAGAACAGCAGAGTCACTCGCTATTTTCAAGAAACGACTAAAAACTCAACTATTTAGTCTCCACTTTCCTTCCTAATCTGCAATTGCCTCTCTGAATATCACACTAACTGTGCAAAAAAAAAAAAAAAAAAAACTACTAATACTTCCCTTCTTAGACTTTACAGACCTGAAACTTGCCTTTAGTACTTATTCATTGTTGCTCTTAGTTGTGTAAATTGCTTCCTTGTCCTCATTTGTAAGTCGCTTTGGATAAAAGCGTCTGCTAAATGACTAAATGTAAATGTAAATGTATATTGGGTACGTTTTCAGAATGATGTTGTATACCAAAGTTGGCGACCTGGTAGTATTAAAGACTGTTATTTGTGAACAATCAAAGGCAAATTTATTAGTCATCCAGTGGAATGCTTTTATATCAGAGGTCATCACAACAAAATGAAACGCCAACTATTCTAGCATTTTTTTAACAAAGCGGATGCCCTATCAGCTGTAACCCAGCACCAGGAAAATAACCACAGTCAGTTTAATTTTCCCAATTTCCCAAATGAATGAGAATGCATGGGTGTTTTCCAGTACTGGGTTGCAGTTTAAGGTTCATCCACAGTGTAAAACGTTTTCTGGAATAGTTGGTGGTTCATTCTGCTGTGGCAACCCCTATTAAATAAGGGACTAAGGAAAATTAATGAATGACACCAAAGATAGATAATGTACAAGAGGCATCATTGTGAAAAAAAAAAAATAAATTCTCAGCTTTTATTTACATTTTAACTAAAACTTTAAGTCAGAATTTACCTTGGATATGAATAATTTTGGACTTGACTGTATGTAAATATGTTTCATTTTATGACTCAACTATAGACATTTACTAGAATGAAACCACAGCTCTCAGAAATACTTGATAAAAGCAGGTAAAACTAATAAGACATGTTCATTCGGTTACCTGACAGAGGCACGATACACTTGCTAATTCCTTTTCTTTGCAGAAGCTTTGTGTTCGGAGAGCTAATCAAATTTTAAAACCCAAATCAATATTTTGTGTACAGTTATTTAATTAGACCATCTGGGTATCACAGACTCACTTTCTCTTGTTTCTCACAAACGCACCTGCTGCCATCTTTCCTTTCAGATACAGTTGTAAATATTTAAAAAATTTCGTTATTAAATCCATTGAAGCATTACTGTTGTGTTCATCGTCTTGCCAGGGTTTTTTTATAGTGTAATACCTTTAAATCTTTTAATATCAAAGAAGTATATCTCATCTCAACAATTATTTATGTTGTGAAAATCTGAGTAATCAGGGAAGTGACTGACACATTCCTGAAAGGGCTCATGTTTTTTTTTTTTTTTTATTGTAATGTGTGTATTTATATAGCACATTTATCGTACATGGCCATACATCCAACTTGCTTCACAATTATGAGGGGGGTCTCTCCACACCACCACCTGTATGCAGAATCCACTTGGACAACAGCATCAGTGCGCTCACCATACACCAACTAAAGAGGGAGGGGAGACAGTGATGCAGCCAATTCGGTGGATAGGAATGATTCTGAGGCCATGATAGGCAAGGGCCAATGAAGGGAAATTGGCCAGGACACCGGGGTTACAGCCCTACTCTTTAAAATATGCGCCATGGGATTTTTAATGACCACAGAGAGTCATGACCTTGGTTTAACATCTCATCTGAAAAAAGGCACCCAATAACAGAATGGCGTCCTCTTCACTATACCGGGGCATTTAGACTCATACAGACCACAGGTTGAGCGCCCCCTGCTGACCTCAATAACATCACTCTCAACAGCAACCTAGTTTTCCCATGTGATCGCCCATTCAGGTACTGAACAGGCTCAGGCCTGCTTAGCTTCAGTGAGTAACCATTCTTGAGCAGTAGGTTGAAGGTTTTTAATCATACCACGCTCTTACATCCACTTACTATATATATTTATCATGGTTTTCACATTTAAAACTCATTCGAAGTTGAAAATCAACACAATTTTGAAGTAATAGGCTGCTTTACTGCTCTTTTTCTGTTTTGAATGTTCTAAAAAAGGTGTGATGACTGTAGACCTTATTTGCCAACACTCTCATTTTTCCCAGGAGTCTCTCATATTTCAGACCCATCTCCTTCCACCCTTCCGTTTTGTTATCTATCTATCTATCTATCTATCTATCTATCTATCTATCTATCTATCTATCTATCTATCTATCTATCTCTATCTCTCTCTCTATATATATATATATATATATATATATATACATATATAGGTTTTTTTTTAAGTAACGTTTCTCCAATCTTCTATTGTCTAATTTTGGTGAGCCTGTGTGAATTGTAGCCTCAGTTTCCTGTTCTTAGCTGACAGGAGCGGCACCCGGTGTGGTCTTCTGCTGCTGTAGCCCATCCGCCTCAAGGTTGGACGTGTTGTGTGTTCAGAGATGCTCTTCTGCAGACCTCGGTTGTAAAAAGTGGAGTTACTGTTGCCTTTCAATCAGCTGGAACCAGTATGGCCATTCTCCTCTGACCTCTGGCATCAACAAGGCATTTGCACCCACAGATCTGCTGCACACTGGATATAATCTCTTTTCAGACCATTCTCTGTAAACCCTAGAGATGATTATGCATGTAGATCAGCAGTTTCTGAATTACTCAGACCAGCCTGTCTGGGACCAACAACCATGTCACAATCAAAGTCACTTGTCACCTTTCTTCCCCATTCTTGTTTGAACTGCAGCAGATCGTCTGGACCATGTCTACATGCCTATATGCATTGAGTTGCTGCCATGTGATTGGCTGATTAGAAATTTGTGATATGGTGGACAGGTGTACCTAATAAAGTGGCCGGTGAGTGTATAGTTTCATCTCACCAACTGACAATTTTGGTTTATTATTCAATTACAATAATTAAACCAACAACACTGGAAAAAAAGATTAATTGGATTTACTAAATTTTTTAAGGTATGTGGTTGTAAACAAATAATTCATTCATTTTCTTGTCGGCTTAGTCCCTTTATTTATCCGGGGTCGCCACAGCGGAATGAACCCCCAACTTATCCAGCAAGTTTTTTACGCAGTGGATGCCCTTCCAGCCGCAACCCATCTCTGGGAAACATCCACACACACACACACACACACTCATACACTACGGACAATTTAGCCTACCCAATTCACCTGTACCACATGTCTTTGGACTGTGGGGGAAACCGGAGCACCCACGCGAAGGCAAGGAAAACATGCAAACTTCACACAGAAACGCCAACTGAGCCAAGGTCCGAACCAGTGACCCAGCGATCTTCTTGCTGTGAGGCGACAGCACTACCTACTGCGCCACTGCCTCGTCCTAAACAATTCTTATAGTCTGATTTTAAACAAACTGATTAAATGGAGTGATGTTCTATTCATTCATTTAAATTAACCTTAAAAATGTAGTAAATCAGATTAATATATATTTTTTTACTTAAATGCTGCGATGCACTTTAAAAACAAAGCCAGTTCATCCACCAGTGCCGTGTGTTCGCTTCATCCAACACTCTCCGGAGAGCAAAGCCAGACCCGAAGAGTTAAAGAACTGTATGGAGCCGTTTGCTACTTTAAACTTCTCCTCAGCAAGCCTGTCACTCATAACCTTATTATCCCCCAAACAGGCGATTCCCCGAGTGACTCCAGCAGCACACTTGCCTGACTCTGTGCTTGATGTTACTGCTTCAACAGGCGCCTGTGAAGAACTCTCGCCTTGAAGCCAAGCCGGCTGCAAAAGCACAACAAGCGTCGATAGATCACTGTTTCCTCATTCCTGCGCGCTAGTTCCAAAACAGCACACTCCTCCGAACGCACCCAGCCATTTATTTGGATGGCGAATGAATGCATAGCGCCACAGCAGCCACCCATAAAACATCTTTAAGCAAGCTGTCGCTTCTTTAGAGGCAGAATGCACTCTGTATTTCCTGGAAATGAATGCGAGAGCCCGACTGAACTCTCGTGATGTAATTCTCCAGCATGCAGAGTATGGGAAAGCATCTGGCGGGAAGTCCCTGTTGCCCCTTTGCAAATCTCGGCATTGTTTTTTCTATCTGCATTTATGCGTTTGGTGTAAGCTTTAATCTAAGGCTATTTACGAATGCAGTCAAAGTGTACATTTATCAGCTTGTGTGTGCGTTTCCTGCGAGTTAAACCCCATATTGTGCTTTACCGCTTGAGCTACAGGAGCATTAAGGTTTTGACGTTTCAGAAATTGTATAAAATGTCCGTCAGCACTTTCTGGATTCAAGGCTCTCCAGTCAGATCCAGTGTTGCCAGAAATGAAAAGGTGCCAGTGTTGCCAGATACAGCCGACTTTCTCCAAACCAAAAGTTATCCAAAACCTGCCCAAACGCACAAGAAAAAAAAAAAATTTTTTTTAATTTTATTTAAATCGAAATTAGGCGAGGCAGTGGCGCAGTAGGTAGTGCTGTCGCCTCACAGCAAGAAGGTCGCAGGTTCGAACCTTGGCTCAGTTGGCGTTTCTGTGTGGAGTTTGCATGTTCTCCCTGCCTTCGCATGGGTTTCCTTAGAGCAGAATACACGCTTAAAAATACACGCTTAGAGCAGATCCTCGAATCAAATATCTCGTTTGTCGCGAGGGGCATGAATGAATTCCCTGAATGAAAGAGCCAAACTGCTGTTAAAGTCCAACATTTAATAATTTGGCAAATAATTCGACTACAGATGTCCATGTAGGTTAAACACCATCACTTTCTCATGTGTGTGTATTTTGACTGAAACTCGCGCGTGCCCAAATAGACACTCCCACACCATCCCACTTTAGTTTCTCCGACACTCCCCCCTAAACAGAGCTGGACACGCCCACTTTTCTGACTTTTTCCAAAGTAGAGGTGTGAAAACACCCTGCTGAAACGAGGGGGTTTCATGGCCCTTTAAATTGTGGTCACCTGATGCTTTAACAGCTTATGGTTAATAAAGGGGTATTTATATTTGCACTACACTTTATATATGCATATCAATTTAGTTGTATTGTTGTTTAAATTAAGGCATCTTATTTAAATAATCTAGACTTATTATTATTATTATTATTATTATTATTATTATTATTATTATTATTATTATTATTATAATTGTTCTAAATATCAAATGTGTTATTTTTTAATTTTTTTCTGTCATTTAGTTCTCATTTACTGTACATTTTATTAATTTAATTCATTTTCTTTTTGGCTTTTATTAATCTGGGGTTGCCATAGTGGAATGAACTGCCAACTTATTCAGCATATGTTTTACAAAGTGGATGCCCTTCCAGTTGCAACCCATCACTGGGAAACACCCATACACAATTATTCTCACACATACACAACGGCCAATTTAGCTAATTCAATTCACCTTTAAATGTCTTTGGACTACAGGGGAGACCGGGGCACCCGTAGGAAACCCACGCGAATGCATGGAGAACATGCAAACTCACACAGATACACCAACTGACCCAGCAGGGCTTGAACCAGTGACCTTCTTGCTGTGAGGCATTCGTTCTAACCACTGTACCACTGTGATGCCCTAAATATACCTTGTATTAAACTAATTATCACACCTTTGATCATTTGCAAAATTCTATACCAAAAAAAATCCGAATGAATGAATGAATAAATACATACAAACATACATCCAAGCATACATAGTTGTCGAAAATACGAGAGAAAATCACCAGTTAAGAAAATGATGCTTTGCAGTGAACCAGAACTGACGTCGAGGATGACTTACAGCTGTGTTCATTTACATCCCATTGTCTAATATATGTCAGAAAGGTTGTATCCATGGGGAACATCTTGTTCATCCATTGATTACCCACTGGTTTGGGATAATAATCATTACCAAGACAAGGCTGACTGGTGTCTGAGCCCAGAGGCTATTAATGGCTCATTTTGGCCTGGAGGTCTGAGCAATGGAAATCTATGAAGCCGGCGGACCTCATCTGACTGAAGCCAGGCGCAAACTGTGCGATCTTTCTGCCTTTTTTTGTGTGTGTATGTGTGTGTTTGATTGATGCTACTTAAAAGTGATATCCATTAGACTATAGAAGAGTGGTAAATTAACAAGGACTTGACGAATAAATGAGCAAAACTGTCATCATATCTCTTGAGGTTTTTTAATTCTTCACTTTCGATAATTGGTAAAGTTTTTTCCTCGCCGCTGTCGCCACTGGCTGGTTCGGGACTCATAGAGCTGTGCATCAATGAATTTGCCCCTCAGTGTTTGGACTCTCAGTACTGAAAATTAAACCACACTAAACTGAGCTAAACTGAACTGAACTTAAACTCTGAAAACTGGACTGACACGTTTCAACTTACTGTAATATTCCAATGTAAAGCTGCTTTCACACAATCTACATTCTAAAAGCGCTACAGAAATAAAGGGGAATTGAATTGAATATTCAAGATAAGGATACAATAATATTATAAATTGGCCGTGTGGTGGCTCAGTGGTTAGCTCTGTCGCCTCACAGCAAGGAGGTGGTTGGTTTGAGCTTCGGCTGGGTCAGTTGGCATTTCTGTGTGGAGTTTGCATGTTCTCCCCGTGTCCGGTTTCCCATACAGACCAAAAACTGTCATGACGGTCAGTGACCACCGGAGGGCACTGTAGTTTACGGACTCTGAGAATTAACTACAGCGCCCAAAAGACTACAAGTCTATACACACCACGTGCATTACACCCGGTCCACGTACACTGATTGGCTCACAGCTGTTCCTGTTTCCTGTTAATTTCCTGGACTATTTATAAAACCATTTCACCTCTGTTTGGCACTGCGTCGTTTGTCTATCTTGTCTCCGTATTCCAGTAAGTTTAGTATTTCGAGTTTTTCATTCCTGAGCCCTGTCTCTGTTTTGTGTTTCTTATTTTGTTTTTTATTTGTACTTTGCACTTTAGACACCTTGTTTTTCTGTTTGATGCACATTGTAAATAAAACTGCACTTGGATCCGCACCTTTCTGTTCCCGTTTGATCTTGCTAACGTGACAAAAAACAAGCGCTTTATTGGGTAAGCTGAAGGGAAATGAATGAATAGAAAATATGGAAAGCTGCTAATTTACTATTTTTCACAGTGATTGATGTGTAAAAATTTGAGTTTTTTGTGTAATGTTATTGATAATTTTATTAAACACACACACACGCTTGATCAATATCAGCAGTCATATAGGTTCTTCATTAGCAGTCACGCAGCAGGATTGCAACCCAAAATTTTAGACTGCCAGAAACCCGTCTGAGGAAAAAAGAGATTAATTACAAAGCCAATTAATTAGCCGTCGGTGAGCATGTCCGACTAAGTGTTCCAGGACTGCTGATTTTGCCCTCCGATGAAAGAAATATTTAACTCAGACGACAGAAAGCGTACACTGTGTAAGTTCACCCAAAACACTGAAAATTCACTCTGTTTATACAAAGGTTTATTTATTTGTTTATTTATTTATAGATTACCTTCATGAGTTTCTTTCTTTTGTGGAACACAAAAGAAACAAAAGAAGACATTTTGAAGAATGATGGATTCTGGCACCTATAGATTTCCATAGCAAGAAAAAAACATACTATGGAAGTCAATTAATGCCAGCAACCAGCTACTCCGACATCTTTTATTTTGTGTTCAACAGAAGAAAGAACCTAAAGTGAACAAGTGATGAGTGAGTAAATGATGGCAGAAATGTCATTTTTGAGTGAACTATTCCTTTAACACACATATCGAATATTAAAATAATAAAATCAACCCTATACATTTACCTAATTTGTTATTCAATACAGATCTAAACAGTAGAACATTTCTAAACTGTTCTGAAAACTTACTCTCATTTACTCTGTTTTTTATTTTTATTATTTATTTTTTTTACTCTGAGTTTCTTCTGTTGATCACAAAAGAAGAATGTTGGATTCTGGCACTTATCAACTTCCATAGCGAGAAAAAAAAAATACTATGGAGCCATTTGGTTCCAGCACCCAGCTACTTCAAAATATTTTATTTTGTGTTCAACAGAAGAAAGAAACTCATAAAGGTAATAAAATAAATAAATAAATAACAGACAGTAAATGAGAGTAAATTTACATTTTTGGGTGAATTATCCCTTTACTTTACCTGCTTGTGTGTACAAAAAAAGCTCAAGTAAGTTTTGAGCAAGTGAAGATTCAGTAAAAGATGACAGAATTGTCCTTTTTTCGGTGATATAAGATAACATAAACAATAGTTAGATATTGGTATTAGATTATTATTAGATATTAACAATGATATTAATAGTCACATAACTAATATTAGAATAAAATACACATATAAATCTACTCAATTCAGCATTCAGCTCAAATCTAAACACTTGAACATTTCTAAACTGTAGTGAAAATTGACTTTCATTTAATTTCTGTTTTTATTATTTATTTATTCTTTCATTTGTTTGTTTATTATTATTATTATTATTATTATTATTATTTATTTTTACTTTTATGGGTTTCTTCTGTTGAAAACAAAAGAAGACGTTTCTGGCACCGACTGACTTCTACAGCAAGAACAAAATAAATACTATGGAAGCCAATTAATGCCAGCAACCAGCTACTCCAACATATTTTATTTTGTGTTCAACAGAAGAAAGAACTTAAAGTGAACAAGTGATGAGTCAGTAAATGATGGCAGAAATATCATTTTTGAGTGAACTATCCCTTTAACACACATATCTAAAATTAACTTAATAAAATCAACCTATACATTCAGTGCAGATCTAAACACTACAACATTTCTAAACTGCTGTTTTTTTTCATTCATTTGTTCATTTGTTTTGTGTTTCCTATACTGATAAACTTGTGAGTTTTTTTTACATTTTATACGGTTCCTTTTACAGCATCAATGTTGTAATGTAATTCAAATGCAATCAGTTAAATAAACTTGGCCATTCATTTAGTTGCTCAAGCGTAAAGCGAGACAAATAGCCGTTTGCTCGCACGCGCCCATCAGAATCAGCAGGCTAGCGCAGAAGCTCCATTGAATATACTGGGTTAAAGTACATGCTCGTATTGTAAAGACATGACGGGGGAAATGTAATTTAATGCAGTGCTTCTTGTACAATCTGAGACTCACTTTATATCGGATATCACTCAGCCAGTGGAGATCGCTGATTTTTAAAGAAAACAGATCTTAAACATGTCGATTTTGCATTGGCATAGAATTCACTGGAAACGATTAACTCAAGTTACTGGCAATTTTAAAGTCCCATTAGCATGCTTTGGCATAAACCCTATTGGTACCAGCAACCAGCTACTTTAAAATATTTTAAAGAAAGAAACTTATATAGGTAAAAATAAATAAATAACAGAGTAATATAGAGTAAAACTTCATTTTTGGGTGAACTATACCTTTAAAAAAAAATACTGCTTGTGTGAATGAAAGAAGCTCGAGTAGGTTTTGAACAACTGAAGTCAGTAAACCATGACAGAACTGTCATTTCTGGATGAAATTACATAACACAACTAATAATCAGATATTAGTTAGATATTAATATAGATATTATTAAATACATAATTATACTAATATTAGAATAAAATCAACCTTTAAATTTACCCAATTTGATATTCAGCTCAGATCTAAACACTTAAACATAAACTGTAGTTTGCAGATGCCATGATTATATTAATAATAATAATCATTCATTCATTTTCTTGTCGGCTTAGTCCCTTTATTAATCTGGGGTCGCCACAGCAGAATGAACCGCCAACTTATCCAGCAAGCGAATGCCCTTCCAACCGCAACCCATCTCTGGGAAACATCCACACACACACACACACACTACGGACAATTTAGTCTACCCAATTCACCTGTACCGCATGTCTTTGGACTGTAGGGGAAACCGGAGCACACGGAGGAAACCCACGAGAAGACAGGGAGAACATGCAAACTCCACACAGAAACATCAACTGAGCCGAGGTTCAAACCAGCGACCCAGCGACCTTCTTGCTGTGAGTTGAACGTGCTACCCACTGCGCCACTGCCTCGCCCCTATGATAATATTAATGATAATAATAATTAAAAATAATAAGAATAATCACAAAGCGGGAAGCAAGTTGACTCATGGGTTAGCACTGTCGCCTCACAGCAAAAAGGTTGCTGGTTTGAGTCCCAGCTGGGTCAGTTGGCATTTCTGTGTGGAGTTTGCATGTTCTCCCCATGTTGGCATGGGTTTCCACCGGATGCCCCGGTTTGCCCCACAGAAAGGGCATTTGCTGTGTAAAACATATGCCAGAATTGTTGTCGGTTCATTCCTCTGTGGTGACCCCTAATAAATAAGTAACTAAGCCAAAGGAAAATGAATGAATGAATAATTACAAATACGAGTAATTAGCCATCAGTGAGCATGTCTGACTAGATGTTCCTGCAAGTGTGGAAGAAATATTTGACCAACATTTGTCTCAGACTGCTGAAAGAGCAGCAGCCGCCAGAAGAGGGCTCTACATGTCAGCAAACAGTTCCCGCTCACTGGATAAACAGATTCTTTTTTTCTCCCCCCCCCTTCCCGAGGGCACCTTCATCATCCTCCTCCTCCAGCTCAGGCCACAACAGATCCAGTATTAACAGGCAGGGCCAAGGGTGCAGTGCCTTTGAATATTTCAGCGTATGGAGGCCCGTGACCTGATAGGTGAAATAGAGGCGCGATGTATGGAATAGATACAGCCCCGTTGATGCATAAGTCAGAAAAAAACGCCAGAAGGTGTGAAAATGCATGAATAGAAGATCTCGGAGCGCGCTCTCGTTTGCAGGTTGATGTATGGTGTTGAATTCAACTAGCTGAAGGAGTCAAACTGAGAGAGAGAGAAATTCAGACGTTTCTTCGTTTAAGGAAAGAGCGTTTGTCAAAATCTCATGCTTCAAACTGCGTTTGATTTTTTTGAAAGTACTATTAAATAAGCCAAACATTTTTAATGATTAGAGTTAATTATGGTAAAAAATGAAGCTATTGTTGGTAGATATTCACTGTATAAACACTTGATGGCATTTCAGCCACACTGTACAAAATCAATTTGTGTTGAGACAACATGAAGTAATAGGGTTTATGCAGAGCTAGTGTTTCTTCCCATAACAATATACATCGCTGAATGGTTAATGTGACTTTTTCAATTTTATATGATTCCTTTTACAGCAATGATTAATTAAAATATGCTCAGTTAAATAGACTACAGCATTCATTTAGTTGTTGCAGCCAAAACCGAGATGAAAAGCCATTTACTTGCAAACCTCCATCGTGTTTATTTTGTACTTCTAATAAATTTTTTTTTTATTTTGTATTATTGTTATATATATATATATATATATATATATATATATATATATATATATATATATATATGTGCACTCAAAAAAAAAATAGTTGAATGAACATGATTTAATCGTGGCACCCTTTATGCATCTAATCCAATCAAGTAAACCTGAACTGCTTTGAACATGTTGTATGAACACAAATCTACATTTGTAGATAAAACATGGTTTCAATATGTCAGTCTAACTTCTTTGCAACTAATTGACTCAAAATGTCTGTATTGTGTTATTCTAATTAAAATGATTCTAATTTACTCAATGTAACACTAAAGCTTTACTTTAACAAAATTACGTCTTGTTAAATCAGCTAGTAAATTTCTTGTTCAATATTGTTGTTTAAATTACTCTTTTTACATAGACAATACTATGAAGCAAGATTTAAAATATAGTAATTCAACACAAAAAGGACAGAAAACATGTTTTATATATATATATATATATATATATATATATATATATATATATATATATATATATATATATATATATATATATATATATATATATATATATATATATATATATAACCTTTATTTTAGCCTTTAGCAGGCACCAATCACATTTAAACAAATTTCCTCTTTAATATTCTGATACAAAATGTTATATAACATCCAAAATTGTAATATGTAATATAAAATGTATAAGAAACATTTAGCCAACGAAATAACCTTGGCTCTTAAGAAATCCCCATGCTGATCCCCAAGCAATACCTGTAGGACGTTAAAATCATTTTTTTTACCAATTGAGTTTAAACAGCTTTCTTCACTTTGGTACTCCTATTCAAAATGTAAAAGTATAAAATGTATAGGAAACATATAGCCAACAACATAACATGCATAACATTCAAGCTCTTGGGAAAACCAATTCCCAAACTATGCTTTAGGACACTAATCTTATTGGGAATATGTAAGGCAAACCTTGGCCTAATAAAAACAAACCAACAAATACAGTAACATTGCGTGACAATATTTTAGTATTAAATATTTAACAAATATGAATTAGCAAAAAGCTTGCTGTTGTATCACATGAAAACCATAGCTGCGTCCCAAATGGCACACTATACACTATGCACTCATGCACTATGTACTTATGCACTTACACACTCAACAGGGTAGTATATGTATGTAGTGCTGTCCCAAATGGCACACTAATGTTTTTTTACTAAGCGGAAATTCAAACCGTTTCCCTGATGACGTTTGACGGTTGCCAAATCAGTGAAATAAACGACTGAATTATCAAATAATACCTGCCGTGAGTATTGCCGCATTTACCATCCGGAGGCGCTATAATCACTCTCGTAGGAGAATTTTGCTTTCACTATCCAAAATAAATAAAGTTATTCAACATGTGCGTCCGATAGCTCCGCCCCTTCCGCTACGTAAGCAAACCTGCGGTCGTTGAGTGCGTGAAGTGTCCATCATTACACACTTCATTTTAGCGGCTGAATGAGTGCATCATCCGGGTAATTAAAGTGCACTTATTATTTTGAGAGTTTTCAATGTGAACACACTACTTACACTATTTATACTACAAAATGGCATAAAATAGTGCATAAGTATGTGATTTGGGACCCAGCTATTCACATTTGTGCCGAAAACACGCGGTGATACTTCTTCTTGTTGTTTTCGTATGGTGACATCCAAACGCACTACCGCCACCTACTGATATGCGCGAAGTGACTCTCCAGAGTGAGAGTTGTTGTTTTGAAGCGTCTCAGTCTCATTGAATCAACATGTTCTGATCAAATTCATTTGATTATTTCTTGATTCAGTTTCAAATAACATGAATTAAACATACGTAAACTTGATTTGTTCTTTTCAATCTGACAAATTTTTATTTTGTAAATCCAATACATGCCGAGTTTATTTTTTTGAGTGCGGGCAACAAATTATATATTCATTTTATTTAAAAGTTATTAGAATATTCTTATTTTTTAAATTCTATAGGGGTGCGGCCAGGTAGGGGGCCTTACAAGACAATGTGCCTAGGGGTCCCTAAGTTCTTAATCCGGGCCTGTCTGTGCGGGTTCCAGTAGATCTTCTGCAGTATTTGTGATGATTGGGATGCAGTTCAACAGATGATTCCTCAGAAAAATCTACCTTCTGATCAACTAGAAGTTATTATTTGTTGCTCTTACAACTGGGATCGATGACAAGACTTTTGTCAGGTAGTGTAGGTTTTAAACAAGCAAAGAGTCAGTAAACGATGACAGAATTGTCATTTTTGGGTCTGTCCCTGTCCCTTTAACAAACATAACAAACATTAAAATAAAATTGACCTACAAATTTACCCAATTCAGTATTCAGCTCAGATCTAAACACTAACCACATTTAGTTTTTAGATGCCATCATCATGCTAATATTGCCCATTTAAGTATCTATTATAAAAGTGACATAATAAATAAAGACATAATAAAAAAAGAGAGAGCTTGAACCTGGTTTTTACCTCTGAACAGCAGTGAATACTAATGCGATGCGAGTCTTTGAATGACAGACGATCTCAGAGGAGCAGATGAAACACCACCCACACTATTCAAATAAATATAAGCTCTGTTAACCTTGCACTGTGGCACGTGCACAGATTTTGGCAGTCAGACTGGTTTGATGTTTCCTATTGGCCACTTATTATAACAGCGAGACAGTATTGGGACGGCAACACTGAGTGAAGGTGAAATGGCCAAACTTTTCAAAATGACTATTAAAATGCAACTGCAGGCATACAATACATGTTGGCAGTGAATGTAAAAGTGCATAGAAGCGTCTGGAAGATCATTAAGATAGCAGAATGTTATTCGGAGGTCACTGGGAAACAAATCAAAGATGAACACAGCGTGACTTATATTTGATGAGGAGTTGCAAAGAATATGTTGTTTATTTTAATAAGTGCAACATGAAAATGTCAAATAAATCTGTTTAAAAGGAACAGACTAGATTTTGATTGGTTCATGTTAAGGGTTACTATACTTGACCAAAACTGTCAGTCAGTAGGTCAGTCAGTCAGTCAGTCAGTCAGTCAGTCAATCAATAAATCAGTCAAATAAATAAATGAAAAAGTAACATTATATAAATTGTATTTTGTGCAGTTTGAGACTGAAATCAACCAGTTTTTTTTATTTAGTTATTGAATTGTCAAGGGAACTCAGTGAACTAAAATAGATAATAAATCAAATAAAATCTAAATTGCAACAAAATTATTAATAAAAATAGATAATAATATTAGTCGTAGTAATAATAATAATGATATTAATATTAATAATAATTGTAACTAATGTAAAAATAGATAATAATAATAAACAAAAAATGTAACTGATGATTATAATCAATTAATTACCCAAAAGTGTAACAAAAATATTAATAAAAATAGATAATGCTACTACTATTACTACTACTACCACTATTATTCATAAAATTGTAACTATAATAAAAATTATAACAATCATTATAAGGACAATAAAACAAAAATTTAACTATAATATTAATATAAAATAAACTAAAATTGTAACAAAAATATTAATAAACATAGATATTATTATTATTAATAATAAAATAATAATAACTGTAACTATAAAGTAAAATAAATAATAATAATTAATAAATATTCTACTTTAATATTGATCATAAATAAATAAAACTGTAAATAAAATAATAATAATTATTATACGTAAATAAACATAGTAACTATGATATCAATAAATAATTAAACATAAATTTAACAAAAACAAACATGGATAATAATAATAATAATAATAATTATTAATTTTATTATTAAACATAGTAATTGTTATATTAATAGTAAATAATTAAATAAATAAACAAAAATTATCTTAAAATAATAAACAGATAATAATAAACTAACATTGTAAATAAATTATAAATAATTATAATCATAATTATCATCATTATAAACTTTAATTATAATATGAAATTGTTAATAACAATAATAATAATAATAATAATAAAAATAATAATAAATCATCATCATTATCATTATAAAAATTAGCTATGATATAAAATATATAATAATAATAATATTATTAATAATAACAATAATAATAACATTATATTAATAATAAATAAAAACAAATAAAAAACTACAAAAAATGTTTATCATTGATACTGCACTAACACTTTTCATGCTTTAAAATGATAAATACAGTAATAAAAACAATACATTTTGTTTAAATACCAAATATGGGGTCATTTTCAAAGAATTACATTAACATTAATTACAAACCGTTTTTTATTTTAATAATATCTTATCAAGCATGTCGTTTCCTTGTATATCTTTTTTGCTGCTTGTTTTGCATTATTATCATCAATACAGAGATAAATTGTGCTGCTTAACATTTTGTGGACACATTTTATAAGAGAGATGTGTTTAGGAGTTTAAAACATGGCAAATAAAAATAAATACATTTATACATACAAACGAATAGTCCTACACATTCATAAAACACAGCTCAGGAATCAATATTTGACAGTAGACTAAATATGCAAGAATCCAATGTGAAAATGCATCAACCACCTCAAACCCACCCTAGAATTACAGCGTGGGGTTTCCTTTCATAGTAGGAAAGTGCTTGAAGAAAGATTTGCCATTGACCCAAGCATGGCAGGGAGAATTTAACAGATCAAGAGGTGCGGAGAGGAGCCAGTTAATTGGCCTCCATCTCAGAAACATCCACCACGGGGTGGCTAGCTGGAAAAGTCCTGCTCCAAACCTCCGGCAAAACTCAAAGCGTACAGATTTAAAGGAATATATATCCTAAGAGCAGAATGGGCGGGGGGATGAAGGAAGGCGAATAGGCATAGATGGTGGGAATCAATAATTCATAAGACCTCTTCTTATTAGGGGTCTCTCAACAGCTTCTGCGGGTCTCTGTGCGGGATGAGAGGCGTCTCGCGGGGACAATCCTGTTAACGCTCTGTCTGCTTGCTTTTTACTGTTCCGTTCATGATCTGATATAAATCATACAATGTATAGCTCTGTCAACTGCAACAATCATGATTGGTTGTTTGCGCATAACGTCATTACTGGTGTACGAATTTCAGATGGAAGGCAGGAAGGGATTCTTCAATATAGGAATTGCTAGTGTAACCCTGCTGGTCCTACGCCACCCAACCCGCTCCGAGCTGGTATCGAACCATTGACCTTCCGCATGCGAGTTGGTTGCTCTACCAAGGAGGCTAAAGACCATGGCCTCTAGTGTCTGTCGCTAGAGCACCTTTAGAGGTCAGAAGAGTGAGGTTTACCTGCACAGCACATACTAGCTTGCCTCTGTTACACTAGCAGAATTCTTACGCCCCATTCACATGGGGCTTCAGGGTCAACGCTTGACTGAAGGTGTGTCTGAAGTTGGGGCTGAAGCGATCGTCATAGAAGCGTCAGCCAATGAAATTCAGTCAGCAATAGCTGGTGTATTTGCATACAGAGATCTGATTGGCTGACGCTTCTGTCTGCGCTTAAAAAGTTGAGCTAGTCCCAACTTCTGCAGCGAGCAACGCCTCTGATGCGGCGCCGAAGGATCCACAATGCAGCTCGGCAACGCCTGACGTCACACATTCAAAGTGAATGGGAAGTGTTGATCAAGCGTATCATTGCGGCTTGAGAAAGGCAACATATTGTTATGCTGTGTTCATACCAGACATGAAATACGCGGATACATGGCAATATTCACGCGTAAATAGATGCATGAACATTGTGTTTACTCGCTTCATTTGCGCATCAAATTCACTTCACAACAGACGAATATTTGCGTGATGGACAGGGCTACTGTCTGCCTGGTGACTGTAGCTTCGTTGCTCAATGGCTAACATCGATTTTATTGAGAGATTAGCTGCGTTTATGTGCTTTAGGAAGGCTGATAAACAGCGTCGATACGTTTGGAGCCCTGTCTCAGACCACTAGATCCTTTCAGAGGTGCACCCAGCTCTGTGAGCTCATAAACTCCTTCAGAAACTGAACCTGGATGACGAAACTTTCAGCATTGCATCTGACTGAGCCGAGCCCAGTTTAATGAACTGTTGTCGGTGTCAGCAGGAAGATTTTCCCCCGGTACACCAACAACAGACGATATGTTATAATCATGCCCCCACAAGAGCAAGCTCCTGAGTGGTTAATGTGCCGCTTCAATCGCGCAAATTGCGTCATTTGCGCCACCTCATTCACGCGTATCGTGCTGCAGGATGTCTATTAGCACCTTTGCATAGATTTAACATGTAAATCACGCACGCTTGATGCTTCTTCTGCATCTGGTGTGGACGCAGCATAAAACTACATAAACTTAATGTTCTTCTTCTTATACTATATTAGGAACTCATCTCCTCCTACCCCGTTCATACTACAACCAGCAAACTAACTCCAAACCTCCAAACTATACTGAATTAAGTTGCTATATCTTTTCCAACTGATCCGACTTACGGTTTTCCGAAAACTGTCCCGGAAATTTAAAAAAAGTCCAATTGCCTTAATATTGGACCGAACTTTGTGACCTCATAACTTCGCACCAGACTGTTAAACAGACTTAAGTTTGGGCTCATTTAACACAGACTACCAATCTGTCAAGCACTGATGACCTTTCAACTTTCTAGCCACACCCTAGAAACCACTTACAGCACCCTAGCAACTGTCCCATAGACTTCCATTAAAAAAAAACTGCCATTGACTTTACATTGGACATATCAACAACAAACCAATCCATACTAGCAATATACTAATGCACACCAGAAACATACTAATGACATACAAACATACTAATTCATTCATTCGTTTTCTTTTTGGCTTAGTCCCTTTACTAATCTGGGGTTGCCACAGCCGAACAAACCACCAACTTATTCCGGTATACATTTTATGCAGCGGATGCTCTTCCAGCTGCAACCCATCACTGGCAAACACCCATACACTTCATTTCTCACTCATACACTACGGACAATTTAGCTTACCCAATTCACCTGTACCGCATGTCTTTGGACTTGTGGGGGAAACCGGAGCACCCGGAGGAAACCCACGTCAACATGGGCAGAACATGCAAACTCCACACAGAAATGCCAACTGACCCAGTTAAAGCTTGAACCAGTGACCTTCTTGCTGTGAGGCGAGGCCGCTTCCTACTGCAGCACTGTGCTGCCTCTGATTTTGCTGTTATACACTAGAATTTGTTTTCTATATATATATAAATATAAATAAACACACTATAATTTTGTCATTGGCAGTTTTATTGATCACTAAGATATGATTGACTTGGATTTAACTTGCTTTGATTTAAAAATGAAATTTACAAAAATAGCTTGCCTGTAGCTAAGCTACTTTTGCCAAGTAGCTTTTAGCTTAGCTTGCTACATTTCCTAGGGGGTAGCCTTTAGTGTAAAGCTACAATTTAAGTAGAGTAGCTAATAGCTTAGCTTACTACATTTTGCAAGTAGCTTGCTCAATACTAAAAACAATAAGAAAAAAAAAGACGACTCTCAATCTGTTTGTGGTGGGACAACATTAAGTAATATTGAGGGAAAAAAAAATCTCAGAAATTGTGTTGTTTCAGCTCATTTTAAATAAGTATTAGAACAAACGAAATTAAATTTTTTTACATTCAGCCCTGCATCTGAATTATGCGCAAACAAGCTATAGTTTGTTCTTAAATCTTTTAAGAGTATTGAATCACCTTGAGAAGGACAGTCTTTCTAACGTGTGGATTCACGCATGCTCATGGTCCGAAGCAGATAGGAGATGCTCTCTAATAGTATGTAATTATGCTTCAGTGCTTTGAATAGTATGTAATTTTCTCGAGGTGATTATTTCACACTCTCTTTAAATAGCCCTGAATGTTAGCAAGATGTTTTGAGATTTCTGTGTGGTGTCTCTGCTGTTTCTGTTTACCATCACATACAGTATAAATTATGACCTTTAAGAGTATAACTGATAAAATAAATTGCACTAAAGAGTTTTTGAAGCATTTTTTGTAACATGAAACCCACACAAAAAACTAACATATTCTACAGTACATACTTCTTTGAATCCGTTTTTTTGCCGTTTTTGTTTTCCTGAATCCACCAGAGGCTGCGGTGTATGCTTTTTCAAATCTTAAATTTCTCTCGCGAGTGATATTTGTTATCCACCCACCCTCCTCTTTCCCTAAACCCAACCTATAGTGCTGTAAAAAGCACTGATTGACCCGCCCACTACCTTCGTAAACCCAACCGACAGTGTTTTCAAAATATATACTTTGCATAAAAACATTAGAAATATATGTTGCACAATATAAATAAAACAGATTTTAATACGAATTTCAGCAAACAAACAACCCTTAGTGTGTTTATTCCTTTATTAAAATGTCCATGGTAATGTTTACTTTCACCGTTTTATTTAGGGAAACTCCTGAGGTAAATAATTCATATCTATGAACTTCAATAATAAATCTAGATAAAATGCAGTGCTTCCCACCTCCAGTCGCAATGACTTCTGGGACTTCCAGAGCAAGTTCGGTGCTAAAGTCTGCATCAGTGCATCCTCGATATCAAGAACACATCCGGGAAGATTCACGCGTCCTCCGTACTTGCGGTCTTGAGAATTGGAACTGAACTTAGGCAGCTGATGATGACGTTGCACGAGAACACGAGGACGCAAGACCACTGAAAAACGCATATTGAGAAACAGCCATAAAATCGTTGTATGAATGTTGTAAAGTTTAAGTAATTTCCATTTAAAAGGCGTGAAGGTCACGTGACCATCAGGAAGAGCGCACCATCTCATTTCTCAAAGGACGCGTTCTCTGCCCTCGCTGTCTCCTGAGTTCGTTCTTCCGAGGACACCTGGCAAGACCGGTCTCCACAAGAACGCAAGTCCGTTCTCTGCGTTTTTGAATTGAGAAACAGCCTTAGTTCCCGAGTCACATTGAAGATTCGTTCAAAATGAACGAATCATTCATGAGCGACCCATCACTAATAAATAGTATTCATTTATATTTAGGTGAATGCATTACATCTGTTTAACAATAAAACATTTTTATGAAGTATAAGTGCACTTTATATGCGACAAAGACAGCTGGGTTCCACACAATCTGTTTGTGTTGGGGCAACATGAAGGAATTAAAATAGCTTATTAGTTTTTTTTATTTTTTTATACAAATTTAAGTGAATTGAACATAAAAAAACCTCAAGAATTGTGTTGTTTCAGCTCATTTTAAATAGGTAGTTTGAACAAACAGCATACATATTTTTGAGTGTTCACATCACATACTAACAATTGCAATTGATACATAATCATATGCAATAACCCTGAATCAAATCTTAAAAAATAAATAACATTACTCAGTACTGACATATACAATTGCAACAAGGCCTCCATAAAACACTGTAGCTTTTTAGATATACAATGGCAAACATACAAACACAAGTACAGTATGCACTCGAATGGCACTTAACATACAAATAGCTATGAATACTAATGAGATCATGGTGTCCCTGATGACTGTACGGTACTTAAATCAGTAATGCTCTGTTCGAGTTGTTAGTTCAGAGCTCTTCAGATCAGCCATGCAGGCTTGACTGGTGTGTGAACTGTCTGTGTTCATGTAGGATTACTGTTCATTGCTGACAGGAAAAAACACACGTGTGTCCATCACAGGGAAGGGAATGAGGGACGATTAAGAGGAGAAAAGCGGTGCATCTGGGTGAGGGGAAAAGCCAACAACAAACAATCAGCAGGGGAAAGGATGAATGGGAAAATTGTATGTAATTATGAAAAACTGTATGTCTTCTTGATGGTTGCCCCAATCCAAAACCCCCATCTGTAATGACACGTTCAATAAAGTCGATAAAGCACTAATGATACATCACAAAATGCCATGATATAAAACCAAACCCATGATTTGCATATGAATGTGTGAGGTAAGGCGACGTGGTGGCGCAGTAGGTAGTGCTGTTGCCTCACAGCAAGAAGGTCGCTGGTTCAAGCCTCAGTTGAGTTAGTTGGCATTTCTGTGTGGAGTTTGCATGTTCTCCCCACGTTCGCATGAGTTTCCTCCAGGTGCTCCGGTTTCCCCCACAGTCCAAAGACATGCGGTACAGGTGAATTGGGTAGGCTAAATTGTCCATAGTGTAAATGAGTGTGTATGGATGTTTCCCAGAGATGGGTTGCAGTTGAAAGGCCATCCGCTGCGTAAAACATGTGCTGGATAAGTTGGCGGTTCATTCTGCTGTGACGACCCCGGATTAATAAAGGGACTAAGCCGGAAATAGATACAGTTACTGTGTTAGCTCTTATTGAAAAGCAAACAAAAAATATACGAAAAACCACATTTATTACCAGACAAAATCCTGTTAATGCACAGCACATTATAATACTGTAATATTTCCAATATTGATAATTCTAATAATGTATAATACCTTTTCACTTTGATATGGTAGCAAGATACCATATAATATCTAAATGATATAATTTTGTTTAACGTCATTACTGTAACTTTGCTCCACGTCCCAAGTTCGGCAACGTACGAGGCAAGCCACTGGACAAACTGGTAACATCCATGCGAAGGTAAGTGGTCAGCTGGTAGCGCTAAACAGAATGGAAGGCATCAGCGATGTCATACCGCACCGTAACGTTCGTTTTAAAGACAAAATAGCCAGATGTACTGTTAAAGTGAGATTTATTAGCCCCTCTTTGAATTTTTTTTTTCCTTTTTTAAATATTTCCTAAATGATGTTCAACAGAGCAATGAAATTTTCACAGTATGTCTGATATTATTTTTTCTTTTAGACAAAGTCTTATTTGTTTTATTTCGGCTACAATAAAAGCAGTATTTAATTTTCTAAAAACCATTTTAGGGCGAAAATTATTAGCACCTTTAAGCTAATTCTGTTTTCGATAGTCTACAGAACAAACCATCGTTATACAATTTATATTATAACAATATATACAACTTGCCTAATTACCCTGACCTACCTAGTTAACCTAATTAACCTAGTTGAGCGTTTAAATATCACTTTAAGCTGTATAGAAGTGTCTTGAAAATATGTAGTAAAATATTATTTACTGTCATCATAGCAAAGATAAAATAAATCAGTTATTAGAAATGAGTTATTAAAACTATTATGATTAGAAATGTGTTTAAAAAAATCTCCGTTAAACAGAAATTGGGGAAAAAAATTAAACAGAGGGGCGAATAATTCAGGGGGGGCTAATAATTCTGACTTCAATTGTACCTCTGGCTACATAATTCATGCTCTCCAGAAGTGTAGACATGGTTACATATCCACAATGAATCTGTGTTGTAAAAAACATACACATATAATCTCATCATTTTGCACCACTGCTTGCCTGTTTTGCTAAATTATCTGTTTGTCATTTGATACACGAGTATGAGTGACCCCTGTTGGCATTATGCGTGCTCTATTTACCCTTAAATTTCATCAATGTTGCCAAGTCATCCAGACAAGAATCCAGCACTAAACTGGGAGAGATTCTGGAAGCTCTCCATTGTCAAATGCTAGCTATATATTTTATATATTGTGTAATTCTCTGGAACATAATTAAAATTAAATTATAAGCACTTCTCTCTCTGTGTCATGTCCTTTGGAATCATAAATACAGAAACAGAAGACGACATTTTAGCTCCCTCTGCTATTAACCTTATTCTAAAATGCGTAAGTGCGCCTGTTTTCGCGATTGTCTTAGAACTTCCCGATTCAGTCGCCTATGGGAGAAATGACTATAAATAAATAAAACAGTCAAACTACTTGCTCTACAAACAAATGTTTGCAGGACTATACAGACCAAGTAGAATAATATAATAAGAAAATATCAAAATGCAACATCAAGCAGCGTAATGAGCAGTTTTTAACGTCAAAAAATTGAATGGAAGTGAATGAGACCGGAAGTCTCAAGCCAAAAAGATTCAAATGGCAGCCCCCGCTCGTCAGCGGAGAATTAGGTGAATAGATGAATTACCGGTGTATAAACATTAAGGTTGTAGAAATCACGGAAGCACTAGCATAATAATCAGCAAGCAAAACAACTGCCTTCTGACAACAAACTGCACCTGTACCAACAAACTGCACCAAAAATGTAGCTTGTGTTAATGCTACTGCGCTATGTAGCTTGTGTTAATGCTACTGCGCTACTTGACTAATTAAATAGCTTCGCTACTGAAAAGCTATTTGATTTAGAAAGTAGTGACGCTACCGCCACGCTACTGAGAAATGTAGTTAAGCTAGTATCATCACTACTTGTAGCAGCACTACTGGCCAACACTGCGTGTGGTGAATGTGCCTAACCTGAAGTGCTTGTGATCTCACTAGCCCGGATGTATTTAGTGTATGTAGTTCCCAAACTTTGTTTGCTGTAGGCTTTGCTAAGCTAACTCTGTAAAAGCTAACGTCTCCCTTTGGATGAACTTTGAGCGTTTTACATTCAGAGATGTTGTTTATGTTCACACAGCTACATTACACATCAACTAAAGTTTAAAATGCGACTTCGTAGTACTGGTGGACCACCCCTTTAATACACTTTTCTATATATTATATGTAATTTTCATATTCTCTCTCTAAAATGTCAACAAAAGTCTCTCAGTTAAAAACTGTAGAGAGGTATTTTCAACAGGAAAAGTAGACAAGGAAGAAATAAAACTCCCATAATGCAATTCACAAAACATCTGAATCACAATATACTGCAGCTGTTAATGAACAAATATTTCTTTACAGTATAGACCTTTTTCATGGCTGCTGCATGGAGGGCGCCATATCGACCAGCGGCTTCCGGTAGAATCCCTGCTGAAAAATCCAGATTAAACCAGCCTAAGCTGGTTGGCTGGTTTTAGCTGGTCGACCAGGCTGGTTTTAGAGGGGTTTTGGCCACTTCCAGGCTGGTTTCCAGCCATTTCCAGCCTGGTCTTAGCTGGTCAGGCTGGGAGATGACCAGCTAAAACCAGCTTGAGCAGCCTAACCAAGCTGGGAGTCCAGCCAAAACCAGCTATATCCAGCTTAAACCAGGCTGGTCAAGCTGGTTTTAGCTGGATTTGGCTGGTCATTTTCCAGCCTGACCAGCTAAGATCAGGCTGGAAATGGCTGGAAACCAGCCAGGAAGTGGTCAAAACCTCTCTAAAACCAGCCTGGTCGACCAGCTAAAACCAGCCAACCAGCCTAGGCTGGTTTAAGCTGGATTTTTAGCAGGGATGCTAAAAACTTCCGTTTACAGCGTGTACAACTGGTAATTTGCGCTCCGAAAATGGGTTTTAATAACGTTTTTAATGTATTACAGAGTGTTTTTGTGACACACAACTTAGAAATGTGTCTGTTAAAGCCGCTATAATCTGTCACATGTGGTTCAAGCACGTCAGAAATACGAGAAAAACGTTCTCCTAGTTCACGTGTCTGCCGTCAGAAATAACGTACAGTGTGTGTGTGTGATCCCGGCCTGTCAGCTGTTAGCTCGGCGGCTCTTTAACACACACACACGCACACACACACACACACACAGAGAGAGAGAGAGAGAGAAAGAGAGAGAGAGCAAACCAGAGTACTGGCATGAAACTTAACAGGTATGAAAGTCGTGCAATTTACAAAAATGACCAATAAAAGTCTGTTATTGATCCTCTGCTGGCTGATTTGCTGTTCATTCTAATTGCGAGCCGTTTGTGTTTTATTTCGTGTGTTGTATTCACCACGGTTTGTGTTTTTCTGTCATTCCGAAATGACACTAGCCTATATTTTCACTTTGTCACGGTTATTAAATCAGTGTATCAGTGGCACAGTACAGGCTACGTGTGTGTGTCAAACATTTTGGTGAATTACATTTGTTTGGGCTGGTTATATATTTGAAATAAAGAGAAACTGTTGACTTTAGCGATGACGAGGCTTCATTTAAACTGCAGAAGATGCCGTCTGACAACGAGGGGAAAACGCCTCACAGCAGCTGTTTTCCATCCTATTAGATCGCATTTCTTTAAATGATCAGTCCAGGAGATGGTGCTGATGGACAACAGTATTAGTTCAAAGAGGATAAAAGCAGGTAAAATAGATTAAAACTATCGTTTCAAAGCTGTCCAAATGTGACTGTTTACATGCATCAGCTGCCGACCGGAAGTTCTTCGCATTCTCCTTGCGCATACACGCAAAGCATAATGGGTAATTTTGCGTTCCAAGAAAAAGGTCTATACCACTGATAAATCTGACCAAGACATTTCATTAACAACATTAAAGAACCATCAAATGAGCATCTGATGTCAAATGAAACATTCGTTTTGTTCTGACCTGAAATCCGACATCTAGAAACACAGACGTGACGTTGGAGCTGTGGACAGTGTGAGACCCGTGTGGCCTGATGGTGTGATATCCAGGTTTTGGATGTGTGAAACGGAGGAGTCGAAGTGATGAATGCAGAGCGTGTCGCAGCGGTGTGGAGTCTCTCCTCTGGCCTCAGCTCATTAGAGCACAGCTGCAGCACATTAACTCCAGATGAATTGCTCATCGGCCATGAGATGGGGTCTCCTCAGAGATCTCACGACCCGTCAGAGCTGCTCCTCAGGTCCTGCTCCCTACCAGCTCATCCTGCCTGCTTTCAGAGTCCCCGTTTATACCCGACAGACAGGAATGAGCTGCTGAGTGTGAACATACAAACTCCTGCTGAGACCAAGAGACGCTTTACTGTCAGGCATAACAGCTCTTAAAATAAAAGACCAAATATAGTGGGTAGCACGATCGCCTCCCAGCAAGAAGGTTGCTGGTTCGATCCTTGGCTGGGTCAGTTGGCGTTTCTATGTGGAGTTTGTATAGTTGTATAGTTTTGTTTGCAAACACATGTGCTATTGGTGAATTGAATAAACTTAATTGGCCATAGTTTATGTGTGCGAGTGTGAGTGGATGGGTGTTTCCCAGTGATGGGTTGCAGCTGGAAGGGCATCCACTGCGTAAAACAAATGCTAGGTAAGTCTGTGGTTCATTCCGCTGTGGCGAACCCTGATTAATGAAGGGACTAAACCAAAGGAAAATTTATGAATGAATATTATAATATTGTATTTCATTACATTCAAAATTGATTTACATTCATTTATATTTAAAAATGTATCACATCTTTAAACTTAAAAATAAAATACAACATTTAGAAAAGAAATGATTAAATGAATAATTAAAATAAAACCATTATATTATATTATATTATATTATATTATATTATATTATATTATATTATATTATATTATATTATATTATAATATATTTGATTATATTTGATTATATTATATTATATTTGATAATATTATATTATATTTGATTTCATTACATTAAATTATATTGTATTATATTTGATTATATTAAATTATATATTATATTATATTTGATTTCATAATATTAAATAATATTATATATTATATTTGATTATATTAAATTATATTATATATTATCTTATATTTTATTTTATTACATTAAATTGTATTATATTAAATTTGATTATATTAAATTATATATTATATTATTTTATATTTGATTTCATTATATTAAATTATATTATATATTATATTATATTTGATTATATTAAATTATATTATATTTGATTTTATTAAATTATGTATTATATTATATTATATTATATTATATTATATTATATTATATTATATTATATTGCAGTGATTAAAAATAAAGACAAAGTCACAAATTTAATGAACATGATTATAATGTTATAATAATATAATATAATAATATTTAACACTATTTTATGTCTATCCATTTACATGTCATATTACTTACTTATCTTTATGGTGTTTTTAAATGTCACTGTTGTTGGTAATCCTAATGTAACGTGTTGTCTATTGTTAGACACTTTTCCTCCAAAGGACAATGAAGTATATTGCTACAGTACAATGCTATGACACAATAAAAAGAGAACTATCATGAGTACAATAATAAACATGATTTCACTAATATTACACTGATTATTTTATAATAATGAATTTTATTATTTATAACCGTAATACCATTTATATCTATTTTTGTTTATATTCTTTCAAATATTATTTTATAATATAATATAATGGGCGTCACGGTGGCGCAGTGGATAGTTGGCTGGGTTAGTTGGCATTTCTGTGTGGAGTTTGCACGTTCTCAGTTTTGGCGTGGGTTTCCTCCGGGTGCTCCGATTTCCCCCACAGTCAAAACACATGCGCTATAGGTGAGTTAGATAAACTAAATTGGCCGTAGTGCATGTTTGTGAATGTGTGTATGAGTGTTTCCCAGTGATGGGTTGCAGCAGGAAGGGCATCCACTGTGTAAAACAAATGCTGGATAAGTTGTTGGTTCATTCCGATGTGGTGACACCTGATTAATAAAGGGACTAAACCGAAGCAAAATGAATGAATGAATATTACAATATTGTATTTCGTTACTTTTCAAAATTGATTTACATTCATTTATATTTAAAAATGTATCTCATCTTTAAACTTAAAAATAAATTACAACATGAATGAAATAAATGATTAAATATATAATTTAAATAAAACCATTTCTGAGGCGGCAGACATTCTGCTTGCCGTGGTTCAACGGGGCATCGGTCTGTGAATGCGATACTGCGTTTTTCTGTAGCGTTTGGCAGGCGGCATTCAGAATGAGGCGGGACTCGCTCCAAAAGAGGCACAATAGCTCAGTATCTCTCACCTGCTGCTTGCATGCATAATCTCCTCTTGTTTTCCTCCTTCCGGACTCAAATGGCTGCATTTGTCACCGTGGTTACACAGTCTCTTATCTCATTAGCTGAGATCATCATGGCTTCTTCAAAGGGGTTCACACCGACTTACTGCACGCGTGTGTGTGTGTGTGTGTGTGTGTGTGTGTGTGTGTGTGTGTGTGTGTCAGAAGGAAAAAAAGGACATTTGAGAGGAACTATTTGTGTGTTTGAGTATGTGCATTTGGATATATTGTGTGAGTACATGTGCGAGCGGTTGTTTGGGATGAAACTCAGTCTATTGAAATTTTAAGATTGACCACTTTGTAATGTTGCCATTCCTTTGCACAACACTTAAAATACATTTAGGGACTGAAGACACCAAGTGATGAAATGTTTTTAATTAATTCTTTAATTCTTTAATTCATTTTGTTTTTGATTTAGTCCCTTTTAGGGCTGTGCGATTAATTGAAATCGAATCGTAATCGCGATTTAAAACATTGCGATTAGCTAATCGCAAGAGGCTGCGATTTGATATGTATTATCAGTGTTGCCAATTTAGCAAGTTTGTTGCTAGATTTAGCAAATTTTCATACTACCCAAGCAACTTTTTTTTTTTTCAAAAAGCACCTAGCAACAAATTTAGCCATTCTTAACATTCGTTTGGCTACTTTTAGCAATTTTGAAAAAGTGCCTTACGAAAGCAGTGGCTGCGGGCTTCACTCACTAGAGTTAATTGCTAGCTCAATTTGTTTTTTTTATAACTTTTAACCTACTGATATTTCTTAAGACAAGACAATGCAAACTTTATTTATAGAGCACAATTTTATACAACCGTAGTTGATCCAAAGTGCTTTACAATGGGATAAAATATTTAAGAAAATAAAATAAAACTTGTATTAAAAATGTAAGAAGGAGAGTTGAGGTGCATATTTAATTCTGCAGTGAGTTGGGTTTTATGTTTTATAGATATAATGCAGGTTAGCACCTATCAAATTAGTAATATGCATTGCTAAAATTTGGAAAAGTGAAGGTGGATATTTACATTTTTGATCACTCAGATTTCAGATATTGATACAGGTGTATCTTAGCTGCATTGCTCTGTGCTAACAAACCATACATTGATGCAAAGATCATTTATTCAAATTTAATTTAATGTATATCATACATGAATATAACTTATGACTGGTTTTGTGGTCCAGGATCACATATGTGTCATAAATGGAAAAGTAATGAACAGTTAAAATAGTAGTTGTTAAAAAAGTAATTTTTTTTGCAAAGACAACAATGAATTTTAAAGCTTCAGTAATATTTTGTCATTGATAAAATGCTAAAAAAATACACCTCAGTCTGTATTTGTAGTATTTTTCTTCTAAAATAAAACTAGCATAATCTTGGCTTTGTGTAAAGTACGATCATATAATGATGTAGCTTTTTCCAGGTATAAGGTGATTGATTTGAAGGAAAATGTGTTTTGTTGTAGCTACTAAAATGGTCAAAAGCCAAATGAGGCAGGGAAACTAATCAGTCCAAACAATATGATTTTTCTGCCACAGAGTAATTTCAAAATCCATTTTATTCTTTCTGGCCGTACATATTAATATGTGTTTTCCAAATATACATATGGTCAAAATCTATGATGAGGTTAAAAAAGGACAGGATATTATTTTATGTGTACTCTAGAGAGGAAAAGATAAATAAATAAGGAATATATTAGGGAATAGGCTTGATCGTGTTTACAGACAGCAGATATGACCTAAACAAATTAAAAAATCCATTTTAGAAGAAAATAAATTCAGTAATAACAAACTTTATTGAAGCAATCACTCATTGTCTGATCATTCATTGTCAGTGTTTTGCATAGCATTCATCAAAGTGCTTTCCAAAGACTTGAAGTTTGAAATAAAAGCTTCCATTGTACAAAAGGAGGAAATAATAATAATAATTATTTTTTTTTAAATCTTGTTAAATACTAGAATAAATAAATAAATAAATAATCTGTTAAAATCAAGTGATTAATATAGCTCAAATATAAATTATAAAATGCAAATCAAAGATACCACAATGTTTTGAGAATAAATAAATAAATAAATAAATAAATCTGCTAAAATGAAGCGCTTAAGATGGCTCAAGTGTAATATATAAAATGAATGAATAATTAAATAAATAAATAAATCATCTGTTTAAATTAAGTGCTTAATATAGCTAAAGTATAAGGTATAAAATGAAAATTAAGGCTACCACAATGTTTTGAGAATGAATAAATAAACAAACATATAAATAAATCAATCAATCAATAAATAAATAAATAAATAAATTGTGTTACTGTTGTAAACAGTATTTTTGTTTCAAAACAACGTTGTATTAATAAACAAGAAAATCAATATAGAAAAAAAGAATAAAAAATAAGCAAATAAACAAATAAATATATAGTTCTGGTTAGAAGTGGTTAATATGGCTCAAGTATAAGAAATGAAATGCTAATCAAAGCTACCACAATGCTTAGAAAATAAATAAATAATAAATAAAAGAATAAATAAATAAAAATAAATAAATAAATAAATAAATAAATAAATACATCCTGGCTTTGGAGGAAGAGGATGCAAGTACTTGACTGGCCTGCCTGCAGTCCAGACCTATCTCCAATTGAGAATGTGCAGAGTGCATTTTAAAGTGTAAAATTCGGCAACGAAGACCCCATACTGTTGCCCACCTTAAGACTTGTTTGTAGTCTCTAAATGTCTTTTAAGTGTCCTGAAAAGGAATGGCAACATTACAAGGTGGGGAATACTTTACTGTTTATTTTAAAAAATAAAATCATGAGAAACACATTAAATAATGTGCTGTTGTATTGTCTGCAACTGCAACTTTGAAACTTATAGTTTAACTTATAGTAATATAATATAATATAATATAATATAGTATAATATAATATAATATAATATACACAAAATAACTAGTCAAAAGATAAAAATGATCAAAGATAAAAGCAATGAATTAATTAAATTTAATTATTAAAATTATTATGCTTAAAAATGGGCTGAAAATCATTTGCAATATTGATCAGCACTAGGGAAATATTTAAATAAAGAATTAAAATTCCACAGGAGCTAATAATTTTGACTGTAAAAACATATGTTTAAATAGCATTGATCGAAATGTGCTTAGTGCATAGCTAGAATTACAGTTTAGAGTAACTTTCATGTAATTATGCGTCACCATTTACTCGTATTACAATCCGGAATCCACGTGACAATGACACTGTAAAATAAAGTGTCAGCCAATCTCCAGCTCTTAACGAACAGCGGACATGAAGAGCTTTGAGCTTTTCTAAACACGAGAGCTCCTCAGAAGATGAGATGCTAATATATGCCATTAAATCAATTTAGCAGGAGGATGTTTGAGCTGCCCTCAGTCGGCGAACACATGTACAGGCCTCATTCTTATTAATTTATCAAGAAGCGAGCCTGACTCATCTGCACCTCACCTGTCTGATCCTCTAATAGTTGTGTGAATACGAAGACCCCGATTAGCTTTTAATATATTCAGTCTCTAGGCCGCACAGGCTCAGGAGGAGGACATTTTTCACGCTCCTGCAGGATCCGAAAGGCTTAGACGTCGACATTGTGGAGCAGAAACATTTCGAGTACGCCAAAAGACGCTTATGAGACGCGACAAAAGACTTTAGTCAGCAAAGTTGTGAATGTCAGAGTGTCTTAATGTCAAAGGTCATGTTTAATATCCACAACCCTTGCATGTTTTAATGTTTCTTTGGATTAAATCAGTGATGTGAAATGCTACAGCTGATTTCTCTTTAAAGATTTTATAATTTTAAGTGCAGTAAATGTGTATTTCAAGTGTATTTACATTTGTATTTGTGACTCTTTATTAGGTACACGTCAAACTACTTGTTAATTTCTAATTAGCCAATCACATGGCAGCAACTCAATGCATTTAATCATGTAGACATGGTCAAGACGTTCTGCTGCAGTTCAAACTGAGCATCAGAATAGGGAAGAAAGGGGATTTAAGTGACTTTAAACTTGGCATGGTATTTGGTGCCAGACGGGCTGGTCTGAGTATTTCAGAAACTGCTGATCTACTGGGATTTTCATGCACAACCATCTCTAGGGTTTACAGAGAATGGTCCGAAAAAAAGAGAAAATATTCAGTAAGCGGCAGTTCTGTGGGCGCAAATGCCTTGTTGATGCCAGAGGTCAGAGGAGAATGGCCAGACTGGTTCCAGCTGATAGAAAGGCAACAGCAACTCAAACTAGATTATTAAAGTTCGTCGAGACAAACTTTAGGCTGGCTTGAGAAAGTCTGTTGGAAATAGTTTGTTTAATTTACACAGTTTTAAAAAGTATGAAACGATAGATAGATAGATAGATAGATAGATAGATAGATAGATAGATAGATAGATAGATAGATAGATAGATAGATAGATAGATTAAAGCAGTTTATAGATAGATAGATAGATAGATAGATAGATAGATAGATAGATAGATAGATAGATAGATAGATAGATAGATAGATAGATAGATAGATAGATAGATAGATAGATAAAAAGCAGTTTATAGATAGATAGATAGATAGATAGATAGATAGATAGATAGATAGATAGATAGATAGATAGATAGATAGATAGATAGATAGATAGATAGATAGATAGATAGATAGATAGATTAAAGCAGTTTATATATAGATAGATAGATAGATAGATAGATAGATAGATAGATAGATAGATAGATAGATAGATAGATAGATAGATAGATAGATAGATAGATAGATAGATAGATAGATAGATAGATAGATAAAAACAGTTTATAGATAGATAGATAGATAGATAGATAGATAGATAGATAGATAGATAGATAGATAGATAGATAGATAGATAGATTAAAGCAGTTTATATATAGATAGATAGATAGATAGATAGATAGATAGATAGATAGATAGATAGATAGATAGATAGATAGATAGATAGATAGATAGATAGATAGATAGATTAAAGCAGTTTATATATAGATAGATAGATAGATAGATAGATAGATAGATAGATAGATAGATAGATAGATAGATAGATAGATAGATAAAAACAGTTTATAGATAGATAGATAGATAGATAGATAGATAGATAGATAGATAGATAGATAGATAGATAGATAGATAGATAGATAGATAAAAAGCAGTTTATAGATAGATAGATAGATAGATAGATAGATAGATAGATAGATAGATAGATAGATAGATAGATAGATAGATAGATAGATTAAAGCAGTTTATATATAGATAGATAGATAGATAGATAGATAGATAGATAGATAGATAGATAGATAGATAGATAGATAGATAGATAGATAGATAGATAGATAGAAACAGTTTATAGATAGATAGATAGATAGATAGATAGATAGATAGATAGATAGATAGATAGATAGATAGATAGATAGATAGATAGATAGATAGATAGATAGATTAAAGCAGTTTATAGATAGATAGATAGATAGATAGATAGATAGATAGATAGATAGATAGATAGATAGATAGATAGATAGATAGATAGATTAAAGCAGTTTATAGATAGATAGATAGATAGATAGATAGATAGATAGATAGATAGATAGATAGATAGATAGATAGATAGATAGATTAAAGCAGTTTATATATAGATAGATAGATAGATAGATAGATAGATAGATAGATAGATAGATAGATAGATAGATAGATAGATTAAAGCAGTTTATATATAGATAGATAGATAGATAGATAGATAGATAGATAGATAGATAGATAGATAGATAGATAGATAGATAGATAGATAGATAGATAGATAGATAGATAGATAGATTAAAGCAGTTTATAGATAGATAGATAGATAGATAGATAGATAGATAGATAGATAGATAGATAGATAGATAGATAGATAGATAGATAGATAGATTAAAGCAGTTTATAGATAGATAGATAGATAGATAGATAGATAGATAGATAGATAGATAGATAGATAGATAGATAGATAGATAGATAGATAGATAGATAGATAGATAGATAGATAGATAGATTAAAGCAGTTTATAGATAGATAGATAGATAGATAGATAGATAGATAGATAGATAGATAGATAGATAGATAGATAGATAGATAGATAGATAGATAGATAGATAGATAGATAGATAGATAGATTAAAGCAGTTTATAGATAGATAGATAGATAGATAGATAGATAGATAGATAGATAGATAGATAGATAGATAGATAGATAGATAGATAGATAGATAGATAGATAGATAGATAGATAGATAGATAGATAGATAGATAGATAGATAAAAACAGTTTATAGATAGATAGATAGATAGATAGATAGATAGATAGATAGATAGATAGATAGATAGATTAAAGCAGTTTATATATAGATAGATAGATAGATAGATAGATAGATAGATAGATAGATAGATAGATAGATAGATAGATAGATAGATAGATAGATTAAAGCAGTTTATATATAGATAGATAGATAGATAGATAGATAGATAGATAGATAGATAGATAGATAGATAGATAGATAGATAGATAGATAGATAGATAAAAACAGTTTATAGATAGATAGATAGATAGATAGATAGATAGATAGATAGATAGATAGATAGATAGATTAAAGCAGTTTATAGATAGATAGATAGATAGATAGATAGATAGATAGATAGATAGATAGATAGATAGATAGATAGATAGATAGATAGATAGATAGATAGATAGATAGATAGATAGATAGATAGATAAAAGCAGTTTGAAAAAGGATAGATAGATAGTTTTGAGGTCACAAAGTTAGATCTATTAAGTCAATGACAGTCTTTTGCAGTAAAAGCCTATGGGACAGTTGTTGCTAGGGTGCAGTATCTGGTAGTTAGGGTGTGGCTAGAAAGTTAAAAGCTCTTTAGTTATTGGCAGTTTGGTAGTCTGAGTTAAATGAGCTCAGCCATTAGTCTGTATGACAGTCTGATGCAGAGTTATGAGCTCACAAAGTTTGATCCCATGTTAAGTCAATGAAAGTCTTTTGAATGGAAGTCTATGGGGCAGTTTCTAGGGTCCAAAAGTGGTTGCTAGGGCGTGGCCAGAAAGTTAAAAGCTCATCAGTTATTGGCAGTTAGGTAGTCTGAGTTAAATGAGCCCAGTTAGAAGTCTGTGTGACAGTCTGATGCAGAGTTATGAGGTCACGAAGTTTGGTCCAATGTTAAGTCTATGGGATTTTTCTGACGGTCCCGGGACGTTTTTCGGAAAATCGAAAGTCGGATCAGTCAGAAAAGATATGGCATAATGAGTCAGAATAGTTTGGAGGTCTGGTGTGAGTTTGGTGGTCATAGCTCGAAAGCTCTAGGAGGAGATAGATTTTGAATTTTAGTCTCAGAAGAAGAAGAATAATATATAAAAAAAATAATAAGTTTAAATAGGATTTCAGTAGTCTGGCTTGTTTCTCAAGCCAGCCTAATAAGCACTCGCTACAACCGAGGTCTACAGAAGAGCATCTCTGAACACACAACACGTCCAACCTTGAGGCGGATGGGCTACAGCAGCAGAAAACCACACCGGGTGCCGCTCCTGTCAGCTAAGAACAGAAAAATGAGGCTACAATTCACACAGGCTCACCAAAATTAGACAATAGATGATTGGAGAAATGTTGCCTGGTCTGTTGAGTGTTGATTTCTGCTGCGACATTCTGATGGTCGGGTCAGAATTTGGCGTCAAAAACATGAAAGCATGGATCCATCCTGCCTTGTATCAACGGTTCAGGCTGGTGGTGGCGGTGTAATGATGTGGGAGATTTTTCCTTGGCACACTTTGGGCCCATTAGTTCCAATTAAGCATCGTGTCGCAACTGCGTAATGCAACCATGTCAATATGAACCAAATTCTCTGAGGAAGTTTCCAGTACCTTTTTTAATCAGTTCTGAAGGCAAAAGGGGGTCCAACCCAGTACTAGTAAGGTGTACCTAATAAAGTGGCCGATGAGTGTATATTTGGTTAGTCACGGTATTTTGTATGTGTTTGCTTATGTGTGTTTCCTTACAAAATTAACCTCACACTCCTAACCTTTCACTTACCACATTTGAGATCAAAACAATTATAACTATGATTATTAATACTAAATACTCTGCAACTTTTATGACTGACTATATGTCAGCAGTTGATTTCACACACTGAAGCATCTGTCAGGAACGCAGCATATGCTGAAATTAATTATTATTCTCATATGATACAATTAGTGACTCGTTGTTGATTACTGATCATTTGGCACATCATATGCTGCGGACACAATGTTGATTATAAACGTGAAAGAGGAAAACTCTAAATTAACCAGTTTTATATAATTAAAATGAACAGATGATGCGGTTTTCGACTTTTCTCTTAATGAATCACACTCAGTCTGGAGGTTATGAAAATCAGAAGAATATACTTTATTGAAATATTTTCCAAAAAAGCAGAGACAGCCTGGAGCAAACCCATCTCTAGTCTCACCCCAGGACAAATCCAAAGTGTCTCTGTTCTTCACAATATTTATACTGACTTTCTCTCCCCACCTCTCTCGTTGTAACTCTGACCATTTTAGGATGTTTTGTCTCTTTACTGGGGGGTTTAGTATATCTTTAGGTGCTCATGTTATTCTGGGCCCTACAATGCAAACACCTGTTTTCACACAAGAGTTCTCTCTCCATAGATTCAATCTTGTAAGTGTTTCAATAGCATCTGGATGCAGCCTTTATGAAGCAAGCTGAGATTGCATCACTCAACGATGCAGTGTCAGACGCAATGCACTCAAATGGAGTGAGTGACGTCACTGTGATGGGTAAGGCTAGGGGCGGGGTTAGGTAAGCCCATTAAAAAGCATTGGATGCAGCCCAGATTGCACTGCAGGTCTGCATCCAGACCCCTCTCGAGTGTTTACATACACTGGCATGATGGTACATTAATGTCATAATATGTCACTTATTCTCCCTAAAACCTCTCACAATTATAACTTCATATGTGTAAACATACACAATCATTGTTTTACAAATAAACTCATTCTCCAGCAGCTCCAAACAACAATGACCTTACACATTCCTCAACAGGACACCCGTTCTACACACACAACCAGTTGTCACCTTTCTTCTCAAAATACACCACCAGTTGCTGCCATTTTTCTTCAAAAATACATGTCTAAGCATCTCTAGGTGGTTATATAGGTAGACATCTTTATTGCACACCTATAAATAATAAAGTAATCTTCGTCAATGATGACTTCTATAATGTGAAACGCATAAATCCCATAGGGTTTCATGACTCTAGAGAAGCAGCGTGTAACTGAAGACTGCGCTTTTGTGTCTTGTGCTTGTATGTGTTTTTCAGAGACTGCATTAAATGATTAATTTTTACACTTTTAAACACTGTTAATTACCCATGAATGGCTGAGCGACTACACATTCGCAGTCTCCCCGCTGCTCATCTTCTGATTCACGGCGTTTCCCTCTTTTTCTTCTTGGCTTCAAGTTGCTTTGTAGTTTAATGATTTTTTTTTTTTCTTCTTCGCCTTAAAGTCAGGAAACAAATCGCTCGTTGCTTTGTTCAATTGTACAGAAATTTCTAAAATAATCTCGCTGCAAACAGAGCTGTAAGGCTTTGTTTACCAAGAAAATTAATCAGAATTTGTTTATCGGGGGGAGCAAAAAACTGTCCTAATGCCTTATTCTCTTTGAAATAATGAACTGTGAGAAGATGAAAACAAGTCATTTTCCTAATCCATTGCCTCTTTGCATTGCTCTATTACCCACGAGTGCATAGAGTTCTTATTTTTTGTTTGTTTTCGTGTTTCGTCATGAAATCGCTTTGCAAGACTCTTGTGTCAAATCTCTTTCACCTCTGGGTTATTACACCTGCAGGTTCCACATATGCAAGCTAGCGGATAGATGTTAGCGTTCAGTTTACAACAGCGGCATTGCTTTCTTTTCCTATAGAAATGGTAAACAGCATGATTATGCACATCGAATCTCTAAAGCAGTGTTTCCCAATCCTGTTCCTGAAGGCACACCATTCATTTTCCTTCGGGTTAGTCACTTTATCATCTGGGGTTGCCACAGTGGAATAAACTGCCAACTTATCCAGCTCATGTTTTACACAGCGGATGCCCTTCCAGCTGCAACCTAGCACTGGGAAACACCCATACACACTCGGACAATATGGCCAATTTAGTTTCTTCAATTCACCTAAAGCGCATGTCTTTGGACTGCAGGGGAAACTGGAGCATCTGGAGGAAACCCACGCCAACACGGGAAGAACCAAAATCCTGCATGATGGTAATAGTTTGATTAAGGTCTGTACATGTTTACATTCAGAGAGCAGCATTTACAGCGGAGCTTCCAGTCTATAATATTGTAGTGATATTATTGTTCTGTAAACTAAAATATTTTGACTAAGGTACAGTGCATATGGAAAGAATTCATAGCGCTTTATTTTTTTTTCATGTTTTTTTTTTTATGTTACAGCCTTATTCCACAATGGATTAAATAAATTTGTTTCCTCAAAATTCCGCACACAATCCCCCATAATGACGATGTGAAAAAAGATTTTATGAAATTGTTGCAAATTTATTAAAAAATTAAAAGCCTGAAAAATCACATGTACAGAAGTATTGACAGTCTTTGATCAATATTTTTTTGATGCACCTTTGGCAGGATGGGAAGCGACAGTGTACAGCCATTTTAAGACCTCTCCAGAGATGCTCAATAGGATTTAGGTCTGGGCTCTGGCTGGGCCACTCAAGGACATTTACCGAGTTGTTGTGAAGCCACTCCATTGATATTTTGGCGGTGTGCTTTAGGTTATTGTCCTACTGGAAGATGAATCGTCGCCCCAGGTCAAGAGCACTCTGAAGCAGGTTTTCATTCAGGATGTCTCTGTACATTGCTGCATTCATCTTTCCCTCTATCCTGACTAGTCTTCCAGTTCCTGCTGCTGAAACACATCCCCACAGCATGATGCTGCCACCACCATGCTTCACTGTAGTGATGGTATTAGCCTGGTGATGAGCTCTGCCTGGTTTTCTCCAAATGTAACACCTGGCATTCACTCCAAAGAGTTCAATTTGAGTCTCATCAGACCTGAGAATATTGTTTCATATGATCTGAGAGTCCTTCAGATGCCTTTTGGCAAATTCCAGGTGGAGAGTGACTTCCATCTGCCACTCTACCCTACTTGGTGATTGGTGGATTGCTGCACAGATGGTTGTCCTTCTGTAAGGTTCTCCTCTCTCCACAGAAGAACGCTGGAGCTTAGACAGAGTGAACATCCGGTTATTGATCACCTCCCTGACTAAATCTCTTCTTCCCCAATCACTCAGCTTAGACGGCCGGCCAGCTCTAGGAAGAGTCTTGGTGGTTACAAACATCTTCCACTTATGGATGATGGAGGCCGCTGTGCTCATCGAAACTTTCAGAGCAGTAGAAATTTTTCTATAACCTTCCCCATTCTTGTGCTTCGAAACAATTCTGTCTCTGAGGTTTACAGGCAATTCCTTTGTCTTCATGCTTGGTTTGCGTTTTGACATGCACTGTCAACCCTGGGACCTTATATAGACAGGTGTAGCCTTTTTAATGTCCAATCAGCTGAATTGAGCACAGGTGAACTCCAATGAAGCTGCTGAAACATCTCAAGAATGATCAGTGGAAACAGAATGTACCTGAGCTCTATTTAGAGCTTCACAGTAAAGGTTCTGAATACTGATGTACATATGATTATTCAGGTTTTTTACTTTTTTAATAAATTTGCAACAATTAAAAAAATATATATTTTTATTATGTCATTATGGGGTATTGTGTGTAGAATTTTGAGGAAATAAATGAATTCAATCCCATTTTGGAATAAGGCTGTAACATAAAAAATGTGGAAAAAGTGAAGCGCTATCAATACTTACCAGTGTACATATCGACATGGCCTAAATTTGTCTTGATGGAATTGACCGTAATGGAGTCTGACTTTGGCACCAGTGTACTGTTGGATCACAGCTCTACAGTTTACAGTAAGCCAGGAGTGATCATTGCAGCGCTGCTTCACTTCAGTTGCGCTCTTCTCTGCATGTCAGCTGGCCATGTTTACCATTGTCAAAAATAGCCACGCTCGTTGTTTTACACAAAGACGTGTTCGGTTAGTCAGCAGCACTGTCAGGGCTTGTTCGTGCACAAACTCAGGCTCTTCTACAGTCCTTATTCTGTCACACTGGATCGGTTGGTATGGTGAACCTGGTCAGGGAGCCTGTTGGGACTGGCTGCACGGGTCACAGGGGGCTTGAGGCCTGACTGTGGGCAGCAACACCCAGCCAAGGTGGACTGATAGCTGACCTGAAGAGACAGCAGGAGCGAGGTGAAAGAGTAGGGACTGTGGAGTGGCACAGCGTATACATGTGACCCGTGGGTCTGTTGAGGAAAGCATGTGTCATATCGCATTACCTCTGCTTTAAGAGGAAGACTCCTGCTGCATGATTCACTCTGCTGTCTGGTGGCTCGGTGTGTTTGTGCATGAACCAGGACACAGGCTGTTGTCATCTAATGGGGGAAAAAAGGCCACAGTTTTGTTGTGAATGCATGTTAACAGGGAAATAGACAAGACAGACTGGGATATGTGAATTAAACATACAGCGGAAGCCAGATTTATGAGCACTCCTGCGTTCAAATATTTCCCAAGCAAGGAGCAAGGAGATTTTCATGGTATTTCTGATAATATCTTCTCTTCTGGAGAACGTCTTATTTGTTTTATTTTGGCTAGAACAAAAGTAGTTTACCAGTCTCATCTCCCATTCCCTTTAAGAGCCTTCTCCATTCAGTTTTTGGATTTGGCGTTTCCTAAATCCATCGTTCTAATGAACATTCGTAAACTGCATTGCAAACTTCTATGCTTGCAACTATACCTGAGCTGTAGTTAGAAACATAGTTCCTGGCTGTGTTCTATTCCCAGTTATCCCCAGTTATAATTGTAAAGGAAACACAGGCCCTATATGTGCCATTTACACATATTTCAATTAATAAAACAAGCTGGGGACGCAGTGGTGTAGTATGTAGTGCTGTCGCCTCACAGCAAGAAGGTTGCTGGTTCGAGCTTCGGCTGCATCAGTTGGCAATTCTGTGTGGAGTTTGCATGTTCTCCTCGCACTCGTGTGGGTTTCTTCAGGGTGCTCCAGTTTCCCCCACAATCCAACGACATGCGGTACAGGTGAATTGGGTAGGCTAAATTGTCCATAGTGCATGAGTGTGAATGAGTGTGTATGGAAGTTTCCCAGAGATGGGTTGCAGCTGGAAGGGCATCCACTGCGTAAAATATGTGCTGGATAAGTTAGTGGTTAATTCCACTGTGGCGACCCTGGATTAATAAAGGGACAAAGCCAACAAGAAAATTAATGAATGAATAAATGAATGAATGGAAAGCGAGTGCATGTTTTTATCAAAACTAATATTGGATTTTTTTAAAAATGTGTTTGCGTAAAACAACTTAATTTGCTCAAAGAAATGAGGGGGTTCTTCTCTAAAGAAGTAGTTCCTCCACACCGTTTAGAGTATCATCTACGTTATAACTAGTTCAAACAATAGATCTGCAACAGAGAAACTAGGGGTTTTGGGAAACAATTGTTACTGCATCGCTCTTTTCCATAACGATGCATTGTACTATGATAGCTCAGCCGCAAGTTCGGTTGTTGTTTGGGAAACGCACCCCTGATCAGTAGTACTATGCATTCCAGCCAGCAGCAGCAGCGGTGAAAGGTTGTTCAGTGCTGCTGTACACACCATCAGTAAGTGCAGGGCCGCGCTAAAGCCAACTACTGTGAATTAAATAACAATCCTCTGAAAAAACACGTAGCCTAATCTTGACGAGTAAAGGACTTTCAAACTACAATTAAATGTTAATTAAATAAAAAATGCAAAATGTAGGCAGAGTATATAGGTTAAGGTTGGCATTATTATTTTATTATACAAACACTTGTCATAATTTATAATTTATTTTAATTTGATTTGTTAGGAAAGACTTATTTTTATTGGTGTTTTGGCCAATTTAAAAGCTAAGTGTTTGTACTTAGGCCTATTTAAAGAGAAGAGTGGCCTGTAGCCTACATTTATTATAAATAAGAGCTGTGTGCATGTACACATTTTAATAATTTCTGACTCTAAATGAGTTCGGGCTTTTAAAAAGCTGTAAATCAAAATGTACTTGTACGGCTCGGGCCGAATTATGTCGGGCTTAACTTTAAAGGCCCAATTACAGCTCTACATCCTATGTGTATTAAGCAATGTGTTAGCGTTTTGGACCTGCGCTGCACTTTAGACCAGCTTTCAGTTGGTCAATTGTGCTGTCTATTTCAGTACTTCAAAATGGCAAAGCGCCTTTAAACACCTCCTTTAAAGACCAGCACACCCATGAGTCTACAAAGTGGTGCAAATGTATTTGCTATTTAAACAACGTGTCGCAAACTCAAATTAGGGTTGCGCTGGTCTGAAAATAGCAACAAATCGCGCCAAATACACCTTGCGCCTTTTTGTGGCAGGTGTATGATAGGGCCCAGGGACTTTTATAGACATTTTAGTAGTTGGAAATATCAGTCAATTTTAGAATCAATCAATTTTAGTTTTCGTTTGAAATGATTTACGGTATAATGAATAATATATAGAGTAATAAATCTGGAAAATAACAGAAAATGTACTGGCGGTTAATTAAAATGTTTTTGTAACGTAATATACAACACCAACCAAGACAATAAATCACTATAAACTATTAAAACATGTAAATAAAAGTCCTTTTTTCAAACTTTTAAGATTAAACATTGCTGGAAGAAAGATCAAGCTCCCATAATGCAATTCAAAAGCAAAAATAAACTGGGAAAAATAAAAGAATGACTGAATAACAAAATATGGAAAACTGCTGGTTTACGGATATTTTTAACATTCATCAGCCAATCAGAGCCAAGCATTCAACAATAGATTTCCATTATAGCATCATCTCAGCCCACAGAGCTTATTATAATGATGTCCACTCATAATTGCCCCCGGCAGAAGTTGCCAGAACGTTCCGCCAGTGCTGCGGATAAACAGATGGAGTGATGAATGATCAATCACACACGCTATGGATTTCTCTGGCAGCGCGATTTGTGAAGGTAATGAATGTGTTAGTGGAGTCGGGTCAGTGTATGATGTTCTCCATCTCTGCCGCCAGGGTCACCGCCGGTGGTCCGACCAGCTGCTCGCCTGAGGGGGAAGTGATGCTTCGCTGCTTCCTGTCACAGACGCCACTGCTGTTTTGGCACTCTGGAGCTCCAGGCAGCGGCTCTGTCTCTCTCTCGCACACGCCGTGTCCCTCCTGCGGGGACCCTCCAGGCCCCTGAGTGCTCAGATGATGAAGGTCTAACACCTACATCCTCTTCCTTTCCCAGGGGGAAGCGGGGAGATAAAATGTGTTGTTTTTTTTTCTGCTGGCTTCTTTTATGCACCTTTTGTGATGGTCAGAGTGTGAAAAACATGGTGCATTAAATACAATTTTGGTTACGCTTTACTTTATGGTGTACTTTGAGAATTATTTGCCCTTCTGTGATTTAAAAAAATATATATTTTTAAAATATTTCCCAAACTATCTTTATCAGAGCAAGGACATTTTTCACAGTAGGTTACTTTCAATATTTTTTCTTATAATATGGCTACTTCCAGCAGGATAATACGCCATATCATAAAGAACGAATCTGTGTGGGTCCTTATGCCCCAGTATAGTTGTAACAGCTACTTTTTTTAAAGCTACATTAAAGAAATTGAGAGACCACCAAAACAACTTTCAGAGATTCATGTGCATTTAGAATAAATGTATATGACAACAGGAATAAACAATCCTTGTTACACACTGGGGATATGACATGATCAGCTGTCAACTCATTAATGATCACTTTTCAATAGATATGAGCACTTGATAACTGTCTTTCCCATTGAAACCAGTCTTTAGAGCAAGCAAAAAAAGATACCATCAGTCCTTAAGTGAAACACATGAAAGATCGGTTTCAGCAAACAGTTCATTAAGGGTTGGCCACGGAATCAGTTGGAAAGTGAATGAAGAAGTCTGCAGATATGAGGATGAATTGTTCCTTTTTTTGTTCAGGTCCTGTTTTGATGTCTTAAAGGGTCACAAAACACCAAAACACATTTTTTAAGCGGTTGACAGTCGTATATGTGTCCCACACTGCTAAAAACACTATTAGGACACCTATATTTCACTAAAAAGTGTAAATTGGTTGTTTTTGCGTTATTTCAAGCAAATTCGTACTTCTGGTTTGAAATGAATTTTTGAAGCTGCGTCACGGTCATGAGATAATAGCGTGTGTTCCAGCGTGCAGACTGGACGTCTGTGCCAGAGTGTGTCTTATTACGTCTTACAGCCTGCTGCATTAATGCATGAGTAAAGCTTGGTTCAAACCAATCAGCGCGCTCTATTGTGCAACTTCATTAATATTCATTACTGTCACAGTGTTTAGGCGACAGAGACACCACGCTGTGTTGGCAAAACAAGCATAAAGTGTTGCTTTTATAGTTTGCTGCCGTTAAGTTTTGTTTTAATTTTCTCTCTGTGAGAGCTCATCTGGAGTCACGTGTGGATTAACAGTGTACGCGACGCTCGACAACAATAACTTATTTGTCTAAGGAGGATTATTGTTTACCTGAGAGCTGTTCTCATCTGCAAACGCTGAGATCTGGATTCGCTTGTAGTCTTCTCTTAATAAAGACGCGGCTCTAGTTGCTGTGGATTGTCCTGTCTCTACAGATTTGGTAAGTGGACGACCAGTGCTCTTTGTTTATTCAGCTCGTATTTTATTCGTATCGAACAAACTATTGCACCGAGTTAGCTCTACAACCAAACTATAACCTCGTGTAGGATTTTGTGACCGGAATAACACAATGTTTGATACCGGCTTTCTGACGCTACCTGCCGTGTGCATCTAAGTTTCCGGGAAATGCTGAGTTTTTTTTTCTCTCATTCGCCATGCGGTATCAAACATTGCATGAAAATACATGCTTAAAGCAGTTCCTTGAATCAAATATCTCGTTTGTGGCGAGGGACATGAGTTAATTCCCTGAATGAAAGAGCCAAACTGCAGTTAAAGTCCACCATTTAATAATATGGCAAATAATTCAACTACAGATGTCCATGTAAACAGTCCCTTTCTCCCCTGTTGGGTGTGTGTTTTGACTCTGATATTCAGCGCGCCCAAATAGACACTCCCTCACCAAGCCTCTTTTCTTCCTCCGACACTCCCACCTAAACAGAGCTGGACACGCCCACTTTTCTGACTTTTTCCAAAGTAGAGGTGTGAAAACACCCTGCTGAAACGAGGGGGTTTCATGGCCCTTTAAAGTGTATACAAAAACCCTCTGCATATAAACAAACATACAATCAAAACCTTGCCAACACCACACAAAACATATGTACAAAGCCGAAATATATACAAATAAACAGGCCTACTTACATCCGAGTATAAGAACAAAAATGTTCCTCAAATGAGGGCACCAACAAACAGCAAAGTGAAGAAACCCTTCCATGTGCTGAGCACAATACTTCCTGCCTACTGCTTCTTCTCTACCCCCTTTTAAGCAGGTTGAAGATCCGATACCTAGATCGCCCCCTAATGGGTGAGCTAGTTACTACAGGTAGAATTGTCTTTCTGATGAGACATTAAACCGAGGTCCTGGCTCTCTGTGGTCATTAAAAATCCCAGGATATCCTTCAAAAAAAGAGTAGGGGTTTAACCCCAACATCCTGGCCAAATCTGTCCACTGGCCTCTGTCCATCATGGCCTCCTAACCCTCCCCATATCATAGTTGGCTTCATCACTCTGTCTCCTCTCCACCAATCAGCTGGTGTGTGGTGTGCGATCTGGCGAAAAATGGCTGCCATCGCGTCATCCAGATGGATGCTGCACACTGGTAGTGGATGAGAAGTTTACTCCCCATTGTGTAAAGCGCTTTGAGTGGCCAGAAAAGCGCTATATAAATGTAAGGAATTATTATTATTATTATTATTATTATTATTATTATTATTATTATTATTATTATTATCTCAGACTGGTTTCTTGAACATGACAATGAGTTCACTGTACTCAAATGGCTTCCACAGTCACCAGATATCAATCTAATATTTGGGATAATATTTCCCCTCATGGATGTGAAAAACAAATGATAATCTCGCGGAAATCGCACGCATCCCCCCGCCCTGCTCTTCAGATACGTCACGCGCACATGCCCCCACCACACCGCTCTTAAGATACATCACGCAAGAAGTTTGGCCAGAGAAGACATTGGCATGCCAAACTGAGCATGGTTTCTCTCAAGTTTTTCTTTTTTACTTCACTTTCGTCAATTGGTGAAGTTTGTTCCTCGACACTGTCACCACTGGCTTGCTTGGTTTGGGACTTGAAGAGCTGCGCATCGATGTATTTGCTCTTCAGTGTTTGGACTTTCAGCAGTGAAAATGAAACCACACTGAACCGAACTGAACTTCAGCTCTGAAAACTGGACTGACACAGTTTCAGTTTACTAGAACTTCAATGTTAAGCTGCTTCGACACAATCTGCATTGTAAAAGTGCTATAGAAATAAAAATACATTTATTTGCACTTTAGGCCCGTTTGCATCTGTTCAGTCACAAAAGGGCTGTGCTAAAAGCTTATATCAAAGGGTCTGACATGTTTTGAGGCTGTCCACTTTCAGTTTATGCATTTGTACAGTTCAAATCTAAAACCCCTATACACAGAACTACATCACATTCAGCACAATGATTGCAGTTCCACTGGAATTATCTGGTCTAATTGTACATTCGTTACACATTCGATGCCTTTTGTATTGGATCCACTCAGCTTTACTGTGTTAGAGTGACTGAGCAGATAAAGTAGATATTATAAGTATTACTACTCCTTTTTTCTTCTTCTTCTTTTTTTTAACCCAGGAGGCCGTATTTCACTGATGCACTAATAGGTCATTGGAGTGTCAATGGATGAATAGAGTTTGATCAAGAGAGGATGGTTGCTATGGAAATGAGCAGGTACACAGGGAAGGGCCACTGCTGATTGCCTGAACTCAAGAGGCGCTGATGAGAGCAAAAAACTGCTGTACAATCACCATCAACACACATCACTTACAGAGAGAGAGAGAGAGAGAGAGAAGCGGTCAAGGAAATCACACATATACTGGCTGAAGATACAGACTAAACTTTCCGTGAGCTTTGATTGTGGTATATAGCAGCTGGTCGCATGTATATATATATATATATATATATATATATATATATATATATATATATATATATATATATATATATATATATATACAGGGAGTGCAGAATTATTAGGCAAGTTGTATTTTTGAGGAATCGTTTTATTATTGAACAACAACCATGTTCTCAATGAACCCAAAAAATTCATTAATATCAAAGCTGAATATTTTTGGAAGTAGTTTTTAGTTTGTTTTTAGTTTTAGCAGTTTTAGGGGGATATCTGTGTGTGCAGGTGACTGTTACTGTGCATAATTATTAGGCAACTTAACAAAAAACAATTATATACCCATTTCAATTATTTATTTTTACCAGTGAAACCAATATAACATCTCCACATTCACAAATATTCATTTCTGACATTCAAAAACAATACAAAAACTAATCAGTGACCAATATAGCACCTTTCTTTGCAAGGACTCTCAAAAGCCTTCCATCCATGGATTCTGTCAGTGTTCTGATCTGTTCACCATCAACATTGTGTGCAGCAGCAACCACAGCCTCCCAGACACTGTTCAGAGAGGTGTACTGTTTTCCCTCTTTGTAAATCTCACATTTGATGATGGACCAAAGGTTCTCAATGGGGATCAGATCAGGTGAACAAGGAGGCCATGTCATTATTTTTTCTTCTTTTATACCCTTTCTCGGCACCCACGCTGTGGAGTACTTGGATGCGTGTAATGGAGCATTGTCCTGCATGAAAATCATGTTTTTCTTGAAGGATGCAGACTTCTTCCTGTACCACTGCTTGAAGAAGGTGTCTTCCAGAAACTGGCAGTAGGACTAGGAGTTGAGCTTGACTCCATCCTCAACCCGAAAAGGCCCCACAAGCCCATCTTTGATGATACCAGCCCAAACCAGTACTCCACCTCCACCTTGCTGGTGTCTGAGTCAGACTGGAGCTCTCTGCCTTTTACCAATCCAGCCACGGGCCCATCCATCTGGCCCATCAAGACTCTCATATCATCAGTCCATAAAACCTTAGAAAAATCAGTCTTGAGATATTTCTTGGCCCAGTCTTGACGTTTCAGCTTGTGTGTCTTGTTCAGTAGTGGTCGTCTTTCAGCCTTTCTTACTTTGGCCATGTCTCTGAGTATTGCACACCTTGTGCTTTTGGGCACTCCAGTGATGTTGCAGCTCTGAAATATGGCCAAATTGGTGGCAAGTGGCATCTGGCCGCTGCACACTTGACTTTTCTCAGTTCATGGGCAGTTATTTTGCACCTTGGTTTTTCCACACGCTTTTTGCGACACTGTTGACTATTTTGAATGAAACGCTTGATTGTTCGATGATCACGCTTCAGAAGCTTTGCAATTTTAAGAGTACTGCATCCCTCTGCAAGATATCTCACTATTTTTTACTTTTCTGAGCCTGTCAAGTCCTTCTTTTGACCCATTTTGCCAAAGGAAAGGAAGTTGCCTAATAATTATGCACACCTGATATAGGGTGTTAATGTCATTAGACCACACCCCTTCACATTCCAGAGATGCACATCACCTTATATTCTTAATTGGTAGTAGGCTTTCGAACCTATACAGCTTGGAGTAAGACAACATGCATAAAGAGGATGATGTGGTCAAAATACTAATTTGCCTAATAATTCTGCACTCCCTGTATATATATATATATATATATATATATATATATATATATATATATATATATATATATATATATATATATATACATAAAACTTGCTGGATAAGTTGGCGGTTCATTCTGCTGTGGCTACCCCGGATTAATAAAAGGGACTAAGCCAACAAGAAAATGAATGAGTGAATGAATGAATGGAGCCTCAGTTGGGTCAATTGGCATTTCTGTGTGGAGTTTGCATGTTCTCCCTGCATTCGCGTGGATTTCGGTTTCCCCCACAGTCTAAAGACATGCGATACAGGTGAATTGGGTAGGCTAAATTGTCCGTAGTGTATAAGTGTGTGTGTGTGTGTGAATGTGAATGTGTGTGTATATATATATATATATATATATATATATATATATATATATATATATATATATATATATATATATATTAAAACCAAATAAAAAATTTATTATTAAATTAATTAATTAATTCATAAATTCATAAATTTTTTATAAAACCAAATAAATAAAGTGTAGCAAATGCATTTAAAAAAGAAGCATATATTCTTAAAAAAATTAAATAATATATATATATATATATATATATATATATATATATATATATATATATATATATATATATATATATATATATATATATATATATTCATTCATTCATTCACTTGTCGGCTTAGCCTTTGTGTGTGTGGATGTGTGTATGATAGGTATGTATGGATGTTTTCCAGAGCTGTTTAAAACATACGCTGGAATAGTAAGTTGTTCATTCCGCTGTGGCGACCCATGGTGAATAAAGGGACTAAGCTGAAGGAAAATGAATGAACGAGCATTGAGTGTACTTTAAACTAAATGTTTTTTTTTTTTAAGTATTAAATCCAAGATCCTGAACTGCCTCCTGACACCGCACTGCTCTCTGTGCTCCCGCATGCATAATCGCTGCGCTTAATTGGCTAAGCCTTTAACGAAGCAAAGGTTACGGCCCTTACAGGCCTCCTCGTGTCTCACTATTGATTTAATTACAGAGCCCAGAGCAGGCTTCATTTAGCGAAGCTGAACCAAACTTTCTTTTAAAACCCTGAAAGCGAAGGTATAAGAGACAAATATCTGCTCCAGAGCTGAAAACGATGACAGATTCCTGATCAGCGAGGAACGCGATACCATCATCTCCGCACGAGATGTCTCCAAACGCTCCAATCAAAGAGAAAGCAAACCCTTGTGCGCTCTAAAAATAGTCCGTCTTTATCCTGCTCTGATTTGTAATACGGATTTGTGAGCCACGCGCCGGCTGAACGTCTGCCAGAGACTTCAGAGAGGCCTGTGTCAGGGAGAGAAACCGGCGACGGAGGCGGCATCGAGAACTTGTGCTTCGTGAAGGGGTGTTTACCGCGTTGAAAAACATGCAGCTTTTGGAAATGGAAATTGCCTGCCTAACCACCTGTGCACCGTTAGCTTGATGAATGGGGTGAATAAGGTTTGAGCTGGAGCGACAGGGAAGCCTGCGGCACGCGGGGTGTCAGACCGTCTGCCAGAGCCGCTTTCCACTACATCTGAAGTTTGAACTGGGGGCGGAGTCTGACGCCCACTGACCTGTCAATCACTGGGCCGCCATTAGCCGGAGTGCCGTATATAGCTATCAGGCCTCAGACTGACACATTAAAGGGGTGATCCACAGTGAATTTTTAAGGCTTGGTTGTGTTTATAAGATGCAAGTCAAATTTATACTTTGATTTCAATACAACTAATCAGCTTACATGAAAACCACTGTCATGTTTCCTTGTTCCTCTGAAAGGCCGTCTTCAAGAGGCTATGATTGGTCAGCTAATGCCTAGTTCACACAAGAGGATTTTAAGCCTGATTTGAGCCCGATTTGGAAGTTAACGAGCTCGCCGACAGATCGGGCTGTGATCGGGAAGAAATCTGCGTGTGCTCGGCGCTCGCCGCTCTTTATGTGTGAACTACTGAGCAACGCATCAACGAGGCTCGCTGACGCGTCGCCGACACCTCGCAGAAGGAAATCCAGCATTCAGCATGCTAAATATTCCAGAGCAGTCGGCCGACTCAACCCCACGTGTGGTCAGATGTAGTGACGAGCTACAGCCAATGAGAGAGCAGATCAGCATGAGCTGAATGGCTGTGTGTTCAGGAGCTCAGCAGAAACATCTGTGATTGGTCAGAATGGGCATCGGTGCACTCGCTTCATTCTGCGTTAGTACAGACATGAGAGGAGGCTATATTAACAGTGAAACTAGAACTCTGTAACTATTAGACTTACCATACTGCTCATTCTGACCGTTCTCATATGGAACGCCATATTGTCACAACATATTTACATTCAAAGCTATTATTGAGATATTAAAATTAAGCTTTGAATGTTTGGCATCATATTTAATGACACATTACCCTAAAAATATAATATTTTTTTGGTAATACAGCCTATAAATATGTAGTTAAGATACTAAAACACTTAAAGGTCTTGGCTTTCATTTTCACTTTCAAACAGGAGCTCTTTCACACCACAGAATATGCTGTTTTGAAAGATATCTGAAGTAAATTGATGTTTTTGCCATCAGAAAGTTTTGTTTATGTTAGCAGGAAGTTGCCAGGCAAGAAAATGCACACATATTTAAAGTCACAGTGAAAAGTATCAGACATGCATGCAGTCATTTTGACCAATATGGTAATTTAAGGCAGAAATGCTCAGTTCTTTACTGTTTTGTAATAAAAAAAATAACAATGTCAGAAAGAAATACACTGATAGTTAGAAAACGGCAGGTTGTTATAAATATGTTAGTTTTATTTCAAAGAGTTATAAAATTACAAAAATTAAAAACTCTCTGTGTATCTATCCACTTAAACCTTGCAGATGAGTGATTAATGCGCTCATAAATCAGCTGATTTGACGATGTTTTTAAATGCTTTCTCCAAAGCTTGAAACGCTGTCAGTGATGTCATCAGCACACAAGCAGCCAATAGTGTTCAGCTTTTTCTGACGACTCCTCCCTCAAATTTTCATTGGCTGTGGTTTGGTAGCTTGAATGAGCTGATGGGGAATGAGATGTTGTCAGATCATGTAGTGTGTGACCCCCCTCTTGTGGATTGTTCACGGAGTGTTGCGTAGTGTGAACACCACAGAGATTAAAAGACACAAAGTCAGGTCATGTAGTGTGAACGGCCCAGCGATCTGCTGATGTTTAAAATCCTGTAGTGTGAGCTAGGCTTAACATAACATGTGCTGTGATTCGCGGATCAGCACCACGCCCCGCCCCTACAAGCACGCACGTTAGCTCTGTGTAAACAGTCAAGATTTTAGTAGCGTTAGCTGCCTGAATCAGACAGAAAATGAAGAGCACATGCCTGAGCTCACCATCTCATACCATCTTGCTCTTTAAATAAAAATCTGTCAAGTGTCTTTAACATATATTCGGGTTATAAGCATGTGTAAGTAATATAAAACCATGTCATATCTTTAGCGAGTTTGTTATTTGAGATGTAGAATGCATAGAGAGACACTGCAGCGCTGCTGAAAATTGTGGCTGTTTACAGCGGTTTTTACTGATGAATATGAATATGGAGCTAAATTGTTAGCGGTGCCAAACAGCATTTCACATTGTTTACATCCTTGTTTACGTCTTTGCTACAACATACCATTAACGCTAGAAATACTTGCAGGTTGTGGCTCACAATCCACTTCTTTGGCGGTTGGAGGTGTTTTAATTGAATCAAGCACTGAAGTGAGAGAGATTCTTGAAGCTGTCCTTTGTCAAAAGCTATCTATTTATTATAATGATCTGGAACATCATTAAAATTAAACTGTAAGCACTTCTCTCTTTGTGTAGTGTCCTTTGGGAAGCCCAAATACAGAAACAGAAGAAGCTCTGCAAAAATAGCAGGGTTTGGACGACTACCCCAACCCTAAACCTAAGACTCACAATAATGTAAAACAGTAATTATAATGAGAATTGTTTAGGTTATTTATTAAATTACCCATTATTCGTATTTTATTAATGCCTAACCCTACCACAATCCTAAACACAAGACTCACAGTAATATAAAAACAGTTATTATAATGAGTATACTTTGTTAAATAACCCATTAATTGCATTTTATTAACGTAAACCCTTACCTTAACCCTAAACCTACCCCTCACAATAATATAAAATGTGTCATTATAACAATAATTATTTATATTATTTATTAAATTACATTATTTATATTTTATTAACATTTACCCTTACTCCACCCCCTAAACCCAAGACTCACAGTAATGTAAAAACAGTAATTATAACAAGAATTATTTATTAAATGACCCAATAATTGTTTTATTAACATCTACCGCTAACTTAACCCTAAACTTACCCCTCACAGTAATATAAAAAGCGTAATTATAATGAGAATCACTTATATTATTTATCAAATTACCCATTAATTGCATTTTACTAATACCCAAGCTTAACCTTAAACCTACCTTTCACAATAATATAAAAACTGTAATTATAATAATATTTACATTTCTTATTAAATTACCCATTAATTATATTTGATTAACGTTTACGCTTGCTCCAACCCTAAACCCAAAACTCAAAGTAATGTAAAAACAATAATTATAACAAGAATTATTTATTAAATTACCCATTATTCATATTTTAGCCCTACTACAATCCTAACACAAGACTCAAAGTAATGTAAAAACATTCATTATATTGAGTATTATTTATTAAATAACCCATTAATTGCACTTTATTAACGTAAACCCTTATACCTTAACCCTAAACCTACCCCTCACAGGTATATAAAAAGTGTCATTATAACGATAATTGTTTATATTATTTATTAAATTACCATTAATTGCATTTTACTAATTTACTTTTAATTTACTTTTAATAATGTCCACCCCTACCCCAACCCTAAACAAAAGACTCACAGTAATGTAAAAACAGTCATTATATTGAGTATTATTTATTAAATTACCCATTAATTGCATTTTACTAACATAAACCCTTACCTTAACCCTACCCCTCAGTTATATAAAAAGTGTCATTATAACAATAATTGTTTATATTATTTATTAAATTACCATTAATTGCATTTTACTAATACCCAAGCTTAACCCTAAACCTCACAATAATATCAAAACTGTAATTATAATAATAATATTTACATGTCTTATTAAATGACCCATTAATTATATTTGATTAACATTTACCCTTACTCTAACCCTAAACTCAAGACTCACAGTAATGTAAAAACAGTAGTTATAATGAGAATTGTTTATTAAATTATCCATTAATTGTGTTGTATTAACGTCTACCTCTAGCCTAACCCTAAATCCAAGACTCACAGTGATATAAAAAAATATTTATAATGAGAATTGTTTATTAAATTATCCATTAATTGCATTTTGTTAATATCGACTCCTGTCTTAACCCTAGACCCAACCCTCACAGTAATATAAAAACTGTAAATATAACTATTATTATTTTATTTATTAAACAACATATTATTGTATTTTATTAACATCTACCTCTACCCCAACTTAAACCCAAGAGTTACAGTAATGCAAAAACAGTAGTTATAATGAGAATGTTTATTAAATTATCCATTAATTGTGTTGTATTAACGTCTACCTCTAGCCTAACCCTAAACCCAAGACTCACAGTGATATAAAAAAATATTTATAATGAGAATTGTTTATTAAATTATCCATTAATTGCATTTTGTTAATATCTACTCCTGTCTTAACCCTAGACCCAACCCTCACAGTAATATAAAAACTGTAAATATAACTATTATTATTTTATTTATTAAACAACATATTAATTGTATTTTATTAACATCTACCTCTACCCCAACCTAAACCCAAGAGTTACAATAATGCAAAAACAGTAATTATAGCATGAATTTTTATTAAATGACCCATTAATTATATTTTATTAATGTCTACCCCCTACCTTAACCCTAATCCTAACCCTCACAGTACTATAAAAACAGTATTTATTATGAGAATTATTTATATTATTCATTAAATGACCCATTAATGTATTTTATTAACATCTACCCCTACCCCAAACCTAAACCTACCCCTCACTGTAATATAAAAACACAAGTTACTGTTGTACAATGTCACTAAAATAATGTATCCACAGCTGTATCCCTTCTAGACTTTACCGTAATGTTGCACCAAGGCCAACTGATTCAATTAGGGGGCAGCAGAGATACATGCCAACTTACACATTCAGTGATGAATATGTGCTCTCAGTGCATATGAATATTCATTTCAGCCCGCTGGGTATGCATTCACTCAGATATAAGCGCTATAAGGCAATAAATGCCATTAAGAGGAGCCTCTGTTGTTTGGCTGTATTTACAAGAGCGAAAGTAGCTCGAGGATGGCAGACTCCGGTCATTTATCATACTTTGTCAATGTAAATCGAGCTTTTGGGGCAGTGTCCAGCGGTGTTCCCAGTGGAGGATGAATGCCAGCGGTTCTTCAATGAGTTCAACCCTCAGGGCGGCAGTGCTGTTTGCGTTCAATGCAAAACATGAGTCAAATTTCAGCTCCGGCTCATCGACAATAAGTGTACGCCGAGATGCATTTTGCATTACCTTGCTTCCTGCATCTGTTTTAAAGGTTTCAAAGTGAAATCTACAGTAAAGTGCACTCTCAAAAACAAAGATATTGTGACTGGGGCGGTTCTGAAAACCATTACCAAATCATTGACTGTGTAGAGAAAGGGGTATTACATTGTGTAATTAACATTAATTATTCATGTTAGGAGCAATGACTACCTGTAAGATTCTCCCCGTGTTGGCGTGGGTGTCTCACGGTCTCCCCACAAGTCCAAAGAGACTATATAGGTGAATTCGGTAAGCTAAACTGGCCATAGGGCGAAGCAGTGGCACAGTAGGTAGTGCTGTCGCCTCACAGCAAGAAGGTCGCTGGTTCGAGCCTCGGCTCAGTTGGCGTTTCTGTGTGGAGTTTGCATGTTCTCCCTGCATCCGTGTGCGTTTCCTCCAGGTGCTCCGGTTTCCCCCACAGTCCAAAGACATGTGGACCAGGTGAATGGGGTAGGGTAAATCGAAATATAAATGTCCTTAGTGTATGAATGTGTGTGTGGATGTTTCCCAGAGATGGGTTGCGGCTGTAAGGGCATCTGCTGCATAAAATCTTGTTGGATAAGTTGGCGGTTTATTCCGCTGTGGCGACCCCGGATTAATAAAGGGACTAAGCCGACAAGAAAATGAATGAATGAATGAATGAAATTGGCCATAGTGTATGTGTGTGAGGGTGACAAAGTGGCGCAGTAGGTAGTGCTGTCGCCTCACAGCTAGAAGGCCGTTGGGTTGCAGGTTCAAGCCTGAACGTGTATTTGGATGAATGAATAAATACATATATATATATATATGTATATATATATATATATATATATATATATATATATAAAATAAAACCAAATAAAATTAATAAATGAATGAATATATGAATGAATGAATTAATTAATTAATTAATTTTTAATAAAACCAAATAAATAAAGTGTAGCAAATGAATTTAAAAAAGAAGCATATATTCTTAAAAAATAAAATAAAAAATCCTATGATCTATGCTAAGCTAAGCTAAAAGTGTTTCCGCCAGACCAGGAAATCTGCTGAATGGATTTAAAAAAATGACAAAACTCAAAATTTTAATCTAGATGACTTGTAAAACTGGCCAATTGCAAAATAATAACAATCAAAAACACTATGTGGTCAATAAACGTGTCAGCATATACTCCTTTCTATATTTTTCTAAATGATTTTACACATTTTTTTTTTATTCACGTGACATTCAAAACACAAAGAAGCTGTCATGTGTGTAATGATTTCTTTAATGTCCCATAGAAGTTGATTGTTGGTCTCTGAAGGGCTAATTAGCCTGTGATGGACATTTTCAGGCTGGCAGCATTTGAACTACAAATAAAAGGAAGGGGACCGCCGGGGGCCTGTTGAGTATGTTTAATATACTTTTCCCAGCAGTCCGCTTTGGGTGTCAGTCAGGGAGGGAAGGGTCGACCTGCAAATCAGCCTGTTTGACCTGCAATTTGCATCAGAGGAGATGCGCTCGCAAAAGTCCCCATGCACGTTTCTCTGATGCTCATTCTTTATTTATCTTAGCTAAAGGAATAGCTCGTCCAAAAATGTGTCATTTACTCATCCTTTACTCATTTAAAACCTTTATGAATTTCTTTATTTTGCTAAACATAAAAAAAAGATATTTGAAAAATATTGGAAACCTGTAACCAATGACTTCTATAGTGTTTGCTTTTCTTATTATGAAAGTCAATGGTTACAGGTTTCCAGCGCTCCTTATTCATTCATTCATTCATTTTCTTGACAGCTTAGTCCATTTATTAATCTGGGTCGCCACTGCGGAATGAACCGCCAACTTATCCAGCACGTTTTTACGCAGCGGATGCCCTTCCAGCTGCAACCCATCCCTGGGAAACATCCACAAACACTCATTCACATACACTCATACACTACGGACAATTTAGCCTACCCAATTCACCTGTACAGCATGTCTTTGGACTTTGGGGGAAACCGGAGCACCCGGAGGAAACCCACAGGGAGAACATACAAACTCCACACAGAAACGCCAACTGAGCAGAGGAGCGACCCAGCGACCTTCTTGCTGTGAGGCACAGCACTACCTACTGCGCCACTGCATCGCCCCCCAGCAAATTTTGTTTAGAGTGAACTATCCCTTTAAGGATGTTTTCTGTTTCTCAATGTAAATCAGCTTCTGGTTATGTTGAAAAACAAAACATTACATAATGAAAGAAAGGAATGAACCTAAAGGGATTGCTCGCCCCCAAAATGTGGCATTTACTCACCCTTGACTCAATTAATACCTTTATGAATTTTTTTATTTTGTAAAACACAAAATGAGATATTTTGAAAAATGTTGAATACCTCTTGCCATTGACCTCTATATAATGTGTATTTCTTACTATGGAAGTGAATGGTTAATCAACATTTTCTTTAAATAAGTAAATTCTGAGTATTTAAAAAAAATTGTGAACAATCTCTTTAAGGTGTTTTTCTGTTTCTTAATGTGAGTGAGCCTCTGCTATATTGAAAACCAAAAACGTTACATAATGAAAGAAAAGACTGAACCTTAAAGCACAGTTTACCCAAAAATCAAAACTTTGTCATTGCAGTATTTACTTACCCTTTGATTCAAACCTTTACAAGTTTCTTTCTTTTTTAAAAAGAAAAAAATAAGATATTTTGAAAAATGTTGGAAACCTGTAACCATTTATTTCCATGCTATTTTTTCCTACTATGTAAGTAAATGGTTAATCACCTTTTTAGAATATCTTCTTTATATAAGTAAATATTGAGTATTTAATTTTTTGGTCCCACTTTATATTAAGTGTCCTTAACTACTATGTACTTACATCAAAAAAGAAATACAATGTACTTACTGTGTTTATAATGTATTTGAGAACACTTGTGGTGCTTTTGAGTTGGGATAGAGGTTGGGTTATGGACAGGTTTGGTAGTATGGGTAGGTTTAAGGGTGGGTTAAGGTGTAAGGGATGGTCAACAGTGTATTTACAAATGTAATTACAAAAGTTAATTATAGATGTAATTACATACAGGTATTTAATAAAGCATAAGTACACAGTAAATACATGTATTTACACAATAAGTACATTGTAACTATTAATTCCTGTGTAAGTACATATTAGCTAAGGCCATATTAGTTAAAGTGGGACCCATCTTTTTTTTGAGTGAACAATCTCTTTGAGGGGGTTTACTGTTTCTCAAAGTGAATCAGCCTCCGGTATATTGAAAAACAAAAAATGTTAATGAAAGAATGAAGCTAAAGGGATTACTCGCCCAAACACTAAAATTCTATTGTCATTTACTCACACTTTACTCTTTTCAAACCTTTACGGGTTTCTTTTTTCTATAAAAAAAATAGATATTTGGAAAAATGTTGGAAACCTGTAGCCATTGACTTCCATAGTATTTGTTCTTCCCTTGTATGGAAATCAATGGTTACTTATCTTTCTTCAGATTATCTTTTTTTTCTTTTTTTTTTGTGTGAATGAATCTTCTAAAAGTTTAGAACCATTTGAAGGAGAGTAAATATTCAGTAAATGCTATTTATTTGAGTGAGCATCCCTTTAAGGAGGTTTTCTGTTTCTCAGTGTGAATCAGCCTTTGGTATATTGAACAAATAAAAACATTACATAATGAAAGGAAAGAACAATCTTAATTTACTCACCCTTCACTAATTTCAAACCTTTACCAATTTTTTTCCGTTAAACAAAAAAGAAGATATTTTGAAAAATGTGTGAAACCTGTAACTATTGACTTCCACAGTATTTGTTTTCCCTACTATGGAAATACATGGTTACTCCGTAGGGCTGACCAATATAGCGTTTGAGCTTCGATATCACAATGTGTGTTATGTCTGCAATAGTCACATCACAGGATTAGACTATTTATTAAAGATTAAATATATTATTGGTCCCACTTTATATTAAGTGTCCCTAACTACTATGTACTTACATCAAAAAATAAATCCAATGTATTTACTGTGTTTATAATGTATTTGAGAACACTTGTGGTGCTTTTGAGTTGGGATAGAGGTTGGGTTATGAACAGGTTTGGTGGCGTGGGTAGGTTTAAGGGTGGGTTAAGGTGTAAGGGATGGTCAATAGTGTATTTACAAATGTAATTACAAAAGTTAGTTACAGATGTAATTACATATATGTATTTAATCAAGCATAAGTACATAGTAAATACATGTATTTACACAATAAGTACATTGTAACAAACTATTAGTTCCTTTGTAAGTACATATTAGTTAAGGCCACTTAATATAAAGTGGGACCATATTATTAAATAGTATTGTATAAAAATTTTTATACATTGATTAACGTGTTATTTTATGTTTGACTGTTCAATTTCCTTAGTTCCTTACTTTTAGACTCCCAAGAAAACTTAAATTTTTGCCTTGTCGTTTTGTATATATTGTAATTGATTATATTTTTTGCAGATGCACAGCATAAAAAAAAACTTAATCAATTCAGTCGATCTAATTAATGAAAATTTTCCCAAATAAGGCTATTCAAATCATCTGAGGAAAATAGATCTATATCACAATGCATATCGCAGTAAAACAAAATATTGCAATGTCAGATTTGTTCAATATCGTGCAGCCCTATAACTCAGCATTCTTCAGAATATCTTCTTTTGTGTTCAACAGAAGAAAGAAACTCATTCAGGTTTGGAACCACGTGAAGGAGGGTAAATATTCTGTACATTTTGTGTGAGCTATCCCTTTAAGGAGGTTTTCTGCTTCTCAATGCGAATCATCCCCTGAGTTGGGGGATCAGTATATGTGCCACCCTTCTCTGTCTGTTAAAAGAGACAGATGTAAAGAGCGTGAAGCTCACATCACCAGCCACAGGAACTACAATGAGAAAGACAAAGTTAAAAGTGCTGCTATACTTCAGTAACCTCTAACTAGCTCTGGTCTGTCAGTCAAATTCAACACGTATAATTACAGACAGATGCTGAGGTGCCGCTGCGGCCTGTTTTATAATTAATCAATAGCTGATGTGCATTTCAATTTGGTGGGTTCTTTGTCGAGCTTTAAATTAGTACATGTTCACTGAAATAAACTCTGTAATGGGTAAATCTATGTGGGAAAAGAAGTATGAGTAATTGCTTTGAATGCGCATTTGTTGTCTGTGTATAAATGTCTTTGATTTTATTTGTCTTTATATGAAAAAATATATACTTCATGATTCAGCCATGAATTGTAAAGTTCACATGGATTAAAATAATAATAATAATAATAATAATAATAATAATAATAATTATTATTATTACTATTATTATTATTATTATTATTATTATTATTATTATTATTATATTAAATTCATTATTTCATTTTCCTTTCGGCTCAGTCCCTTTATTAATCTGGCGTTGCCACAGTGGAATGAACCACCAACTTATCCAGCGCATTATCCATCTTTAGGAAACATCCATACACTCTCATTGAAACTCATATATGGACAATTTAGCTTACCCAATTCACCTGTACCGCATGTCTTAGGACTGTGGCGGAAACCGGAGCACCCGGAGGAAACCCACGCGAACGTGGGGAGAACATGCAGACTCCTCACAGAAACGCCAACTGACCCAGCTGAGGCTCGAACCAGCGACCTTCTTGCTGTGAGGCGACAGCACTACCTACTGCGCCACTGCGTCGCCCTAATAATAATAATAATAATAATAATAATAATAATAATAATAATAATAATAATAATAATAATAATAATAATAATAATATCAAAGTGTTAAATTTTAAAACACACTTGAGTAGACAACAGTAAAATACTGAACTATTTTACTCATGTTAACTTTTATACATGATTTTTTTTGTGTATATTGTCATGAATATATCAATTTTTGGAAATAATGCATATTATGTATTTTATCATTTTAATATTTATTCTTGACAAAGAAAATGCACCACGTATTAATAGTATTTTTATAAGATATTTTTTTATCGTTTAATGTTTGGGAAATCTTAATTAGAGTGAGCAGGAAATGTTTGTGACTCTCAAATTTTAGTAGTGTTAAATTGTAAACTTAATGTGATTAACACTTAAGACGTGTTAACTAATGAATTGAGTGTCGATTCATTTATTTACATAAATAAATAAATAAATAAATAAATAAATACATAAATAAATAAATAAATAAATACATAGATAAATAAATAAATAAATAAATAAATAAATAAATAGATAGATAGATAGATAGATAGATAGATAGATAGATAGATAGATAGATAGATAGATAGATAGATAGATAGATACACTGTTAGACATTTCTGTAAATTACACAGTTATTTACTGTATTTCACCCAGTGTAATACTGCAAATTCCTTTTACGGTAAATAACTGTATTTACCGTTGCATTATGGGAATTTAGTGTGACGTCGAACAACATATACAGCGATGTACTGTATTTGTAAAAATTCGTGTATTATACTGTATTTTCCACAACTGCTTCAACGCCACCTTGCGGCGATTCGACTACTCTGCACCACATTTTGCCTGAGGACCCTGGAGCAATTCTGGAGGACAATTTATTAGTGTGCCTGAAGAACATACTGGATTTAACAAACTTTACTCTGGTAAGCTGAGGCAGTGTTTCATTTTACAGAATGTTTTGTGGACGAGAATAGAACAAAGTAAAGTATAAAGTTGGCTATTATTATTTTCTCTGGCTTGGCGTTATTTCGGCCATTTGAGAAATATATAATCTATTAAGATGTTACCTTTATTTAATTTATTACATTAGCACTACTATTACTTTAAATAAGACTGTTTATGACTATTAGCCATTGTTCTCGTCATATATTTTTATTTATTTACATAGGAACCGGTGTTGCAGCGGGTTTTGGTTTAGGAGGGAACCAGAGGTATGCAGACAGTTTTGGAGGACACTTAGCACGAGACAACGGTCCGGCAGAGAGTGTTTTCCCCCAGAAGAATATGAATGAAAGACCATCAAATAATCCAGGTAAAAGCGCGTCTGTCTGTGCTGACAACACTCGACATTGATTTGAGCACCTCTATTAGCATTTGTTTGCTCGGCAACATTGGCTGAAGCGATCTTAAAATGGTAATGTTAACTGTTAGCTAAACTGAGCTAAGTTTATACTGAATTGGACTCAAACTCATTTTAACGTGCAACATTTAACTTATATTGATTTATACTATATATATTAGCTGTTGTGAACTGATTTTTCTCTGGTTTAGAGTAACTTATAATGTTAGCTTGAGAAAATAACATCGCGACCTAACCTATAAGAACGTTAACGTAAATTTATACAATATGCATAGAGGTAAAGTTGGTTTTATATTCGCACATTCGTTCATTTAGAAGACTCTATACTGTTTACCATGTTACTTTGAATATTCGATCAGAATTAGCATGCCAGTATGAATTGAAATCAACATTAACACTGTTTATTTGACCGTGAGCATGTTGTACTTTGATAGTCATTAGCTGCTAAAATGATTTCGCTATTTAGAGTTTGCAAATAATACTTTTATGAAATTAAATTATTAAGGGGGAAGTCTGAATCTGCTAATATAAAACCAACTTTACCTCTATGCATTATGCTAATAACCACCTTTTTGCTATTTATTGTTTGCTAATTATTTTTTTATCACAACTCTTGACATTTGGTTTAACATAATTGTTACCATTATATTTTTTTCTGTTTAGATATGGCACTGGCACAGCAGCAGGTTTTGTCTGAAGAAACAAACAGCATTTCGGAGGAACATCTTGATCAGCACAGCTTATGCTTAAAAAATAAGCAAGACCAGTAAGCAACCAAGGTAAACAAATAAAAAAAAAAAGTTGTGTGGAGGTTGTGGATTGTAGCATGGTATTCTTATCTGTATTTTTGGCTTTTTTATGGTCTCAATATAGAATACTGGGAGCCTGCCTGTGCAAACTGGACCTCATACAACAGTAAGTACTTTACATCTATTTGTTTCTCAATATAGTAACATTACTTTTAATACAAAATGTGTCACATGTTTAGTTGCTAGCTAAATAAAAAATCTTTTTCCCTTTTTTATTAAACCATTTAGTAGGGTTTTTTTCATCTTTGTTTATAATATTTTTGAGCAGATTGAGGTCTGTCATGGGTCAGACTTTTCAAAATACAATAATTAGTATTGGGATACATGCATTTGTCTATGTATTAAATGTCTTTTTCCCCATTTCATGTTGCCTAAATATTTTGTAATAAATAAAATAATAAAAAATTTTGTATAAATAATTCCAGAGGATGAAACAAAATGCACAGCAACAACCAGAGTGAGCCAGAAGATAGCAGGAGAAGTAGTGAAGAGAATGACAACCATGAACAACAGTGAGTTATCATTCTTTCACCAGCTAACTGAGAACTTGGATTAGGTGAGACACTCTCAATAATTGTATCAGTATTCAGTCAGTTTTAGTTTATTAGGAATACATAAAACAAATAGTCTAATCTGTCCTGCTGTGAATCAACCCATCACAAATGCTTCAATGTTTTTGTAAAACCTTGTTAGGGAAAAAAATAAACAGGACATTCTGGTTAGTTATCTTTTTAACATGGTAGTGAGCAGGTTATGAGCAGGAGCCAGTTGCTCAGTACCAGCTGAAAACTAGCCCAACCCAGGTGCCATGCTTCAAAATAATTAACCAGTATATGATTTATTTTTTTTAAACAAGCTTCTTCTATGCTTATGTTAGTCTGTTTGTCCTTATCCAGAGTTCTTCATAATCCTGGACTGGGCCAAATCCTGACCAGATGCTGTGGTGGTCATGGAGGAGTGAATCCTAAAAGACACACGTGATCAATGAGTTTCCGCATTGATCCAATGGGCCAGCCTGACCACCCGCTGGTAAACTTTCAAGCCTCCGGTGCCTATACTGCGGCCTTGCACAAGTTTGGCTAGAGGAGAACTGGTCGTGCCCAACTGAGCCTGGTATCTCTCAAGGGCTTTTATTCTACACTTTCCTCAGTTGGTGAAGTTTGTTCCATGTCACTGTCGCCACTGGATGGCTTGGCTACGATTGGTGGATCGGTGGATTTGCTCTTCAGTGTTTGAACTTTCAGCAGTGACATTTACTGCTTCAATTCTAAAAACTGGACTGAAGCAGCTTCAATTTACAAGAACTTCTATGTTAAGCTGCTTTGACATCATTGATCTACATTGTAAAAGTGCAATAGAAATAAAGATGAATTGCATTTGAACATGTAAATTCAGACCTTGTTGAGCATTTGACACCAGAATCAGTAATATTTTAAAGTTGGGTTGTTTCTGAGTCGGCTAATAGTTACAAATATTTATTTTTCCAACAATATGCAATTCAGAAGTTTAAATTTTTATTGTACATGTATGTTCTAGTGCTTTGTGTGATTTATTTATTTTTAATGTGTTGATTTTATTGCTTAATGTAATTTGCACACATTTTCCTTAAATGCTTTAAGCATTATTAATGTTTTAAAGAATGGAATATTTTGTAATTGTGTCTGGTTTAATGTCAGTAGTACTTAGTACAATTGGGGTTTTTTTTCTCAACAATATGCAGGTCAGACACTTAAATTAGTTTTGTACATGTATGTTAATGTGCTTTGTCATTTTCAATGTTTTTTTTCTCAAAATAAAATATTTTGAATGATTGAAATGTAATGTTTTTACACATTTTTAAGCTTGTTTTAAGCATCTCCAATGTTTTAAATAAAGAGTGTTTATTTTGTTAATATTTTGTAATTGTGTCTTTTTTAGGTCTATAGTATTAAAATAATATTAATAAAATTATATTATAAAATATTTAGGACAAAATTAAAAGGTTTACAGTAGCTAACTGTTAACTTAGGTTTTTACAGTAGTTAACCATTTTCAGACACTACGGTAACATGCTGTAAACGGATTTACAGTTGTATACTGTAAATCTAAAATACAGTAACTTACTGGCAACAGTGTTGCCAGTAAGTTACTGTAAAAACCCTTTGAAATGTCTAACAGTGTAGATAGATAGATAGATAGATAGATAGATAGATAAATAAATAAATACATAGATAAATAAACAAATACATAGATAAATAAATAAATAAATAAATAAATAAATAAATAAATAAATAAATAAATAAATAAATACATAGATAAATACATAGATAAATAAATAAATAAGGTTGGTCAAACACTATCATCAGCTCCTCTACTGTTAGATTTCCTCTCTGTTTCTTTGTGCTCTGTGCTTAATTGGCCTTGTGTGCACGCGGCTCCAGCTGGGAATGTCGTGGATCACAGTGTTCAATATCAATGATTACCCATAGTAAAATCCATGCGGCCATTAGCTGCCTGCCCTGAGCATTGATGAGCTACTATTCTCAGCTCGCAGATCTGTTGAGAATGCATGCTAGAGTTAATACAGTACATCTTAAAGGGCAAAATCACGCAAAGCCAACTTTTGGAAGCTGTTTGGACAGTAATGTGTGCAAGTATAGTGCGTACACAGTCATATTCAAATGATCTAAATAGCAGTGATTTTGAGACCCAGCCACTGCACTTTAAGAAGCAGTAAGTGCTACACTTTGTATTTTTTATAGCATTTTGAACTATAATTTTTGAGCTGTATAATTTATGACCACTGGAATCAACCTTGTTGCATAGCGTACACAATAAGAGTTGCATTTTACAACTGGTATATTGCTGTTTTTTGTCACAAACCAGATATAAAAGTCATTGTTTTCTTATTGCATTTATGTGCTATTATTATTATTATTTTGGCAGGACACTATGCTTTCTCCTCCAATAAAAGTCTGTGTGATCTCACATGTTTCTTCTATAGAGAGATTTAAGTTAAAATAAAAGTCTTACGTCAAGATGAACTTAAGCTATTATTTTTTTATTTTTTTATTTAATTTAGCTAAAGTGTCAAAAGTATATTTTATTTTATTTAGTTTAGTTTTATTTTATTTCACTTTATTTATTTTTTTATTTTAATTTAAAGGGTCAAAAGTTAATTTTATTCTAAAGGGTCAGAAGTTTATTTTATTTAATTAAAAAATATGTTATTTTATGCTAAAGGGTCAAAAGTTATTGTATTTTATTTTATTCTAAAGGTTCAAAAGTTTATTTAATTTTATTAAATAAAAAATGGTTTTATTATATTTTGTATAATTTAATTTTTGCTAAAGGTTCAACGGTTTATTTTATTTTTAATGCTAAAGGGTCAAAAGTTTAGAAATATTTATTATAATTAATTATTATTATTTATTAAATAATTTGTACATTTGAAACAAGTTTCTCATGCTCAAAAAATCTGCATTTATTAGATTATAATAATTTAGTACACAAAAAAATAATAATTGAATAAATAAATACAAACAAACAAACAAACAAACAAACAAACAAACAAACAAACAAACAAACAAGTAAATAAATAAATCTAGCATATGCATCTAAAAATGGATATGCCTATTCCTCTGGGTAAAAATGTAGACCATTTGAAACAAGTCTCGTATGCTCAAAAAGTCTATAATAATGTTTTATTATACTGTAAAAAATAAATATGTTTTACTTTTGTACCATAATACACAACACAAATTTATATTAAAAAACTAAAATAAAATAAATAAATAAATAAATAAATAAATAAATAAATAAATAAATAAATAAATAAACAAACACACAAACAAACTTCTATCATCTGCATCTAAAAAAAAAAAAGCTTCGGTACAACAAAATGTGTGAACTAAATCTCAGATCCTCAACATCATAATCACACTCAATCACACAACACAACTAATGATTAATTAAGAACAACAACAGCAGCCTGAATGCATTTTCATCCCCTCAGCAGCAGCGTTTCACGGTCACGCTCTACTACTTAAAGAAACCGTCCAGAGACATTTGACATTCTGTCATGCTTGTGCCGCATCAGCAACAAAAATCTGTATTTCAGATGAAGAATCAGCACCATCTGTTTAGGTGAGCAGAAGAAACACAATGCAGAATGTGCTTCATTCACTGATTTCACTACAGTCCCTTCGCTTTCAGAGACAGGGGAGCATTTTTAGGGTTTAATCAGCGAAGGCTGGATGGAAATCAATTCTCTGTAAGGATACAATCAACTGGATTGTTTGATTTGTGGGATGCCTCATGGCCTGGCCATCAAGACCTTCGGTACAAATAAAGAGCAGCCGTTTGACCCGCAGGACCGAGACCTCTGAAGAGATTTAACCTTATTGATCCCGGGGTTTATTTCTCTTTTAAAATAATCAAGCAGAGCCATTAATCTCATCCATTTCAGTGAAACTCTGGGCACACTTTATATTAAGCAGCCTTAATTACTGTGTACTGACAGATGATATCTACAGTACAAGACGTTTTATTGGTTACTTTTTAATTTTATTTCAATGCTAATGGGGTTTTATGGATGGTTAGGTGTACGATTAAGGGTTTGGTTAAGGTTAGAGGGGTTAAAGTGAGGTTTTTAATGGTGTTAATGGAAATACTGGTGTTAAATAGAATTTATTTTAGTCCCTTATTTATCAGGGGTCACCACAGCAGAATGACTCATCAACTATTCTGGCATTTGTTTTACACAGCGGATGCCCACAACCCAGTACTGGGAAGCATTTATTCACACTACATTTACGAACACACTCATACAATTTAGTTCACGCCCAATTTAGTTAATCCAGTTCAGCTATAGCGCATGTGTTTGGAAACTGGAGCACCCGGAGGAAACCCACGTCAACACGGGGAGAATATGCAAACTCCACACAGAAATGCCAACTGGCCCAGCCGGGACTTAAACCAGCGACCGTCTTTCTGTGAGGCGACAGTGCTAACCACTGATCCACCGTGTCACTACACGCCAACATGGGCTGAATTCAAACAAATTTAATTTAATTTAATTTATTACTACATTTAATTTGTTTGTTTAAGTTCGATCCATATAAAAATAATTATAAATAAATAAATAAATATAAATAAGTGAATGAATGAATAAATAAATAAATAAAGACATAAACAAACAAACAAATAATAAATAAATAAATAAATAAATAAATAAATAAATAAATAAATAAATAAATAAATAAATAAATAAATAAATAAATGAATGAATGAATGAATGAATAAATAAATAAATAAATACATAAACAAACAAACAAACAAATAATAAATAAATAAATAAATAAATAAATTTTTTTTATAGGTTATTATTTTTTTTATTTGCCTTGTAAACAATTTCACTGGCCCTGTCACAAATATAAAACGGTCTTAAATTCCTGTTTAAAAATATTAATTTTATAGTTAATAGATTTATTTATTTATTTACTTATTTACCTCTTTATTTATTTATTTATTTATTGCCCTGACAGTATGATTCACATACAATTTGCTTTTAATTAGTCGCTCTGTTCTAGAAGGAACACAGCAGATGCCCTTCCATAAATAAAAAAGTAAATAAATATAAATAAAAACAAATAAATTAAATTATAACAAAATATAAAAATAAATTGTGGGAAAAATATACAGGGAAGATAATAAATAATGACAGCCAACAATTCTAATATGTCCAATACCACAGACAAAAAATAGAATATCAGTTCTCCATTCCTGCATCAAGAAATGTGTATCAAACAACAGTCGATGTGAGAGAAAACAGGGCTTTTTCATCTGCTCTCCAGGATTGCCGGTGGGTTTCTCCCGCTGAGGTTCAGGCGGATTTGGGAAGTCAGTAGAGTCTAACTAATCAGGGTCTGCTTGGGGGAGCATTGAGACAGACATGTGGAGGGGAAATGTGACACCTGGAAATTACACAATGTAATGGAATCAGCCAAGTGGTAAATGTAGCTTTTAAACAGGTTTTGTGTTCTCCATTAACTGCACAGACACTGATTGGTTCTGACAGTGCAGAAAGTGCTGGTCAGCATGTTCGCTAACTCCTATCGCTCGCCGTGAACTTCTTCTTACTTAGTGCCCACAGACAATTCACCCGCTGTAATGTGAAGAGAAATGGGAAGCCAGGGATCGGGAACGCTTAGATCAGACACACAGCTTGTAGACATTTGACGTTTCTTTATGTTAATTCACATTATTATTATTAATATTATTATTATTATTATCATCATCATCATTATCATTCATTCATTTTCTTTTTGACTTTGTCCCTTATTAATCAGGGGTCGCCACAGCAGAATGAACCACCAACTTATCCAGTATATGTTTCACACAGCGAACGCCTCAGCCACAACCTAACACTAGAAACAACCCAAACGACCAATTTAGTTTATCCAATTCCCCTATAGAGCATGTGTTAGGACCAACGCAATCACACGCCAATTCGTAACTTTTTGATTTTGTGGCTAATTCGTATAATCTAATTCATACAATTTAGTACGATTTGCCCATCACCCAATGACGGTTGGGGTTAGGGGTGGTGTTGAGTGCCACGCCTACTTTTTAAAATCGTACATTTACATATGACTAAACTCGTACAAATTCTTACAAATTAGCCACTAACCTGAAAAAACGTAAAATACTTACGTTTCCTCGTGAGATCAGGCTGGTTAGGACTGTGGGGGAAACCGGAGCACCCGGAGGAAACCTACGCGAATGTGGTGGGAACATGCAAACTCCACACAGAAATACCAACTGGCCCTGCCGGGGATCGAACCAGTGACCTTCTTGCTGTGAGGCAACCGTGCTACCCACTGTGCCACGGTGCTGCCCCTATTATTATTATTATTATTATTATTATTATTATTATTATGATTATGATTATTATTATTATTATTATTATTATTATTATTATTATTATTATTATCATCATTTATTCATTCATTCATTTTCCTTGGGCTTAGTCTCTGATTTATCTGCGGTGGCCACAGGGGAAAGCACCGCCAACTATTCCAGCACACGTTTTACACAGTGGATGCTCTTTCAGTTGCAACCCAGTACAGAGGAATTGTATTATGTGAATAGTACACTGTTAAAAAGGCATCACGGTAGCGCAGTGGGTAGCATGATCGCTGTATGTGACATATGCTGGATAAGTTGGTGGTTCATTCCGCTGTGGTGAGCCCTGATTAATAAAGGTACTTTATAAAATAAATGAACACTGTTAAAAATGCTGGGTTCCACTCAATCAATTTGTGTTGGGACAACATGAAGGAATTAACTTAGCTTATTACACTGAAAAAAATTATTCAAAGATGATTCCTTGGATTTGCTCAATTTTTTACGTTAAGTGGTTGTAAACAATTTATTTGGGCTGAATTTAAACAAACAAATTAAGTTGAACATTATTAAACTTAATTTGTTTGTTTAAATTCAACACAAATTGTTTGCAACAGTTTTACATGCAACACTTTTTTCAGTGTAGGATATACAAATTTCAGTGGATTGAACACAAAACAATTGAGTTGTCACCCAAAAAAATCAGGACTGAACGAACAGCAAACACTTTTTGAGTGTATGTTTAGCTTGTTTAGCTATGTTTCCATCCAAAGATGCGATTAAAGGTGCTGTAGGTGATTGTCTTCAGAAACATTTGTTGTTGTGCTGGTTGAAAGTCTCCTCACAGTCCAATAGTAATGATTACAGTAAATGATCTAAATGTGTTTTTATGTATTTTTATATTCTGGGTAAGACATAAAACTAAAAAAAAGTTTATCCAATTAAATATTGTCGGGCCGACATCTCCTATGATTCCAATAAGTAGCTCAAACTGTCTGTCACGAATATAGATTTGGACTTCTGCGCATCTCTGTCCACACATATCCACCATTAGCGAGTGCACGCTTGCATGAGCGCCGCACGTTCATGACATGTGCACAAAAGACAATCACAGTCGCGGTAAAATCAAATGCTGAGTCGAAACTTGTTAAAATCCTGAATCAACATCGGAGTTACCTTAGGACGCTGGAAAAAGGACGACACTATGGCTGAAGTATTTCTGTTAGACAGGTAATGTTCTGTTTTAAAACTATTTTAGTCACGCAGAGCTGATGTAAATTTTGTTGGGTTATGAATGGGTTATATGCACAGAAGTGTTGCTCAGCCACTGAAATCTTCCGGTGAAAGATTGATATGACTTATTTCAGTTTCTTAAGACACCTTTGACAGCATCGATAATGTAGATTTATATTTAGTTTAACAACAAAACACCAGTAAATAGCGCTTGTCCGCCTAGCCTGCTTTACTGAGCTGAAGTTGCTTTTATATTCGCTTTGGGTAATTTTTTAACAATGACAGCCACCCTATAATGTTTAGCATGCTACTCTGAATATTCCCTCTGAAATAGCATGTAAGTGTGGCTTAGTAATAAGTGTAATTGCTGCACGCCGCCGGCCAAACACTAGCTACATTTCTAACTGGCGAATGACATGAACTGCCGTGTCGCGGTTGAATGGCTTTGAAACAGTCCCTCCTCGACGTCCAAAGATAATTTGCTAAGCAGGTTAGCATTTTGGAAGATCACCTACTGCACCTTTAAGGGTGCTTTCACACCGAGACTTTTGTTTTGGTATCTGTCACCTTTTCCTAGTTTGTGCAGTTCGTTAGACATATGTGAATCCAACAATCACCCTTGGATCTGTGCCAAATCAATCTGTCCGAGATCGCCTGAATGAGGTGGTCTCGGCACGATTGAAACAAACTCTGGAGCGGATCAATTGTACTGAGAAAACAAATTGATCCCACGAACCAGGTGATATCACAGCATATTATAGATATTTGATAGGCACATACGGCTATATAAATGAGAATTATGAGTAGGACGGGATGTCTTTCCTATCAGTAATTGTGCGTTGTATGTCAAATAGGAAAGTGATAAGACTCCAGGGTGTCCGAAACCTTTAAAAAAATTAGTGCACCTGTCGCTTTTAACCTATTGCTTTTCAAGCGATTACTTGACTCTACATTAAAAAAAAAAAGTAAATTCATTATTTTTAAAACAAATAGTTGATTTTACTTTAAAAAGCGAGTAAACCTTTTACTTTTAAAGCAATGTTTTGTGCGTCAAATAAAACAGTCATGACTCACTTTTAGTTCCTGCAAGGATGCGTTTTCCTGTGGTAGTTAAGCATTGAGTTACGATGTTGTTCATGAAAAGCACCCCTGACTATTTGATGGAACTTACTGAGCATCTCAAACAATGCTGGGAGCACACATTCATTATATGCGTGTACATATTTGTATTTTTACCAACTCGCAAAGAGCTCATAAAATGTTTAAAGGGGTCAAAACAGCTGCAGTAATTCCAGAAACAAAGATCTGCTGCAGGAGAAAGGGATTGCAATGTCTGCACTGAATGTTAATGCTATATGCTTGCCCACTGCTCATTTTATTTCGGATGCAGCACTGTCTAATGTGATTTGTAGCATCACATATTGTGTTTGGTTCATTTATCATTTATCTTTTGGTATACAGTTGACGTCAGAATTATTAGCCCCCCTCAATTATTAGCCCCTCTGTTTATTTTTCTCCCAATTTCTGTTTAACAGAAAGAAGATTTTTTCAACTCATTTCTAAAAACTGATTTATTTTATCTTTGCCATGATGACAGTAAACAATATTTTACTTGACATTTTTCAAGACACTTCTAAACAGCTAAAAGTGACATTTAAAGGCTTAACTGGGTTAATTAGGTTAACTAGGCAGGTTAGGGTAATTAGGCAAGTTATTGTATAAATATGGTTTGTTCTGTAGACTATTGAAAAAAAATTTAGCTTAAAGGGGCTAATAATATGTCCCTAAAATGGTATTTAAAAAATTAAAAACTGCTTTTATTCTAGCTAAATTAAAACAAATAAGACTTTTTCGAGAAGAAAAATATTAACAGACATATTGTGAAAATTTCCTTGCTCTGTTAAACATCATTTGGAAAATATTTAAAAAAGAACAAAAAATGTAAGGGGGCTAATAATTCTGACTTCATCTATCTATCTATCTATCTATCTATGTATCTATCTATCTATCTATCTATCTATCTGTCTGTCTGTCTGTCTGTCTGTCTGTCTGTCTGTCTGTCTGTCTGTCTGTCTGTCTGTCTGTCTGTCTGTCTGTCTGTCTCTCTCTCTCTCTCTCTCTCTCTCTCTCTCTCTCTCTCTATATATATATATATATATATATATATATATATATATATATATATATATATATATACAGTTGAAGTCAAAATTATTATTAGCTCCCCTTTGAATTGTATTTTATTTTTTAAAAATATTTTCCAAATGATGTTTAACAGAGCAATGGAATTTTCACAGTATGTCTAATAATCTATTTTTTTTTTCTGGAGAAAGTCTTATTTGTTTTATTTAGTTTTATTTCTTATTTGTTTTTAATTTCTTTAAAGCCATTTTAAGGACAAAATTATTAGCCCATTTAAGCCCCCCCACCCCCCACCCGTTGATACAGAACAAACCATCCGTATACAATAACTTGCCTTATTACCCTAACCTGCCTAGTTAACCTAGTTAAGCCTTTAAATGTTACTTTAAGCTGTATAGAAGTGTTTTGAAAAATATCTAGTCTAATATTATTTACTATCATCATGGCAATATTAAATTAAATCAGTTATCAGAAATGAGTTATTAAAACTATTATGTTTAGAAATGTGTTGACAATTTTTTTCCATTAAACAGAAATTAAGGAAAAAAATAAAAAAGCCTAATAATTCAGGGGGCTAATAATTTTGACTTCAACTATATATTTATATACACATATTGTTCACATAATTCATTCTAAAAATGTACTTTTTTTAGTTTAAAGGCACAAAAGTTGAGAGCGTGAACATGTGCATTTAGCAACTGGCAGAATACAAGCTTTTGTCATTTATTCATTTGAGATGCACAAAGTGCCGCGCAGCCAACTGGCTTCTTCGCTCATTTGCAATGGAGATGGCGTATGCCTCTTTGAAAGGCCTTAGCTCACTTCATCCCTGTCACAGAATTGGCTGCCGTACCGAAGGGTTTCCTCCTGTAGCACATGTTTTTGCAATGTCAAGAAAATTAAATCAACCTGCAGTGTATATTCAAAGCATATCAGGGGTGTCAGGGGTGTAAAGGCTGCTATTTGACTGGACGTGTTTTGGTGTGTGGTGTAGTACCGCAGTAACCGCCACTGGCCACTAAGATTTTACAAGCTGAATCAACTTTGCATATATGTGATGAGTAAATAAAAGCAAAGCCTCTTCATTTAAACCTTTTTACAAGATGTCTCTGATGTGTGTATATGTGAAGTTTCAGCCTAAAATACGACACAAATGATGTGTTAGAACTCTTTGAAACTGCCCCTTTTAGGCTTTGATCCTAATTGTGCCATTTTGTTGACTGTCGCTTTAAATTCAAATGAGATTGTGCTCTTGTCAAAAGTGGGCGGAGCCACAAATGTCTGTGTGTAAGCATAGCGTCCTATGTTAATGAGGGAGAGATGGTCACTAGTGGGTGGGGCTTTACCCCTCTGATAACACATACAAAGAGAGAATGTCAATCAAAGTGTTTCTCTAGACTGTTTTTTATGAATTGTGATTATAACAAAATACATTTTTAAATGTTTACCATTACAAGCGCATTAAATTCACAGACTGTTGCCACGTGACTTTGATTAAACCCTTTATAAAAGTGATTTTTGCATCAGAGGTCCCCTTTAAAATATTTAAACTTACAGTTTTGCAAAACTCAAACATTGGACCTACTTTATGCATGCAATTCAATGCAGTTTTTCAACTGAAATTACTGCTAGTGACAGTTTTAAAAACCTTTTCACACAAATTATGATTTTTTAATTGTTCATTGCAGAACACAATGCTATTATCTCAGAGGACTTTTATTATGGTACATCATTTGTAAATTACTTGGTAGCTAGCTGGCTAGCTAGCTAGACAGACAGACAGACAGACAGACAGACAGACATACAGACAGAAAGGTAGGTAAGTAGGAAGATAGATAGATAGATAGATAGATAGATAGATAGATAGATAGATAGATAGATAGATAGATAGATAGATAGATAGATAGATAGATAGATAGATACTGTGGATAGACAGACAGACAGACAGACAGACAGACAGAAAGGTAGGTAAGTAGGAAGATAGATAGATAGATAGATAGATAGATAGATAGATAGATAGATAGATAGATAGATAGATAGATAGATAGATAGATAGATAGATAGATAGATAGATAGATAGATAGATAGATAGATAGATAGGTACTGTGGGTAGATTGATAGATATACAGTACAGACAGACAGACATACAGACAGAAAGGTAGGTAAGTTGGAAGGTAGATGATAGATAGATCACCACAGAGGAATGAACTGCCCACTATTTCAGCATATTTTTCATGCAGCGGATGCCTTTCCAGCTGCAACCCAGAACTAAAAAACACCCATACACTCTCTCATTCACACACAATTAAACACTAAGGCCAATTTAGTTTATTCAATTCACCTGAGGAAACCCACGCCAACACGAGGAGAACATGCAAACTCTACACAGAAATGCCAACTGGCTCAGCCGGGACTCAAGCCAGCAACTATCTTGCTGTCAGTTGCTTACCACTAAGCCACCATGCCGCCCCAGTGTTTTATTCCTAAACTATATATTATACATTTGTACTATATTAATTTTCCACACCAACAATCAGAGAATGTTCTTCTAGAAACCTCATGATTTACAGTATTTTTCGTGTGTGTAATCCCAACCCTAAAAAGAAAGCTAAATTAGCCCAAAGGGATGCTAATGTTAAAATCGTCAATTAGTTGCATAGCCCGGGGTACTTTTGTAACTCGCTATTAACATAATGGACTCAAACTTTCATGGCAATACAAATCAGCAGCGAGTCTCAAAGCACGGTCTAACTGAGCATTAAATTCAGACTGACAGTCGACGAGCACCTTTGCTTTTTTTAGCATCTAGGTCATCTCTTTAGCATTGGCTCTCTGCAGCGCTCTGTGTGGCTGCCCAGTCATCTGAAGGGCAAGATCAAAGAACTTTTTTGAGCGCTATTCAACCCTAAATACATCCTCACGTGAACAATTACTGGACTGCTTCTCTACACTCACATATAAAAAGGTACAGAAGCCATGACTGGGGAAGTACTTTTGGATGTAAAGTACACCCGTGTACCCTTAACCAATCTACCAGTGTACCAATATGCACTCTTAAATGATTGCATATTGGTGTCTTAAAGGGATAGTGCACCCACCCAAATAAAAAAATGTAATAACCATTTACTCGCCCTCAAATGCTGTCAAACATTTATGAGCAGTGTTGGGCATGTTACTTAAAAAGTTAATATATTTATATGTATGTAGTCCCTTTATTATTCTGGGTTAGCCACTGCGGAATGAACCGCCAACTTATTCAGCATATGTTTTATGCAGCGGATGCCATTTCAGCTACAACCCAACATTGAAAAAAAACCCATACACTCTTTCAATCACACACATACACTACAGCCAGTTTAGCTCATCAAATTCACCTGTACCGCATGTGTTTGGACTGTGGTGTAGAGATCTGCGCGGGACTAAATTTTGAATCCCGCTCCCGCCCGCACCCGCCAGGTTTTAACCCAAACCTTACCGCTCCCGCTTATATTAAGAATTTATTGTCCCGCTGCCCGACCCGCCCCGTTTTCTGCCCGCCGCGCCCGATCCCGCTAAAGAGCGGGGGAGAACAAAACCGAAAATCCCCCAGCTATGCTGTCTGTATAAACACACACACACACAGCACCAAGCACACACACACAGACAAATCTCTCTCTCTCTCATACGCGCGCGCGCACTAACACACACACAAGCACCAAGCAGACACACAGGCGTTTGCTGTTATATCAACTCAAAGGCTTGTAATACCATGTATCAAGTACCAATGTAATACCAAAAGGTTTTACATAAAGGTATATAAATACTGAGTCGCGCCAGCTCCGGGCCGCATCGCACATTACTTATTACGTAATGTGCACATTCCGGTGCGGATGCGGCAGCGTTGGCTCGCTTACGGCCGCCGCATCTGGCCCGATTGATTCGGGCCGGAATCAGGCAGTGAGTCCACAAACATCCGGAGTCCGGCAGCCGGAGCCGGGCTGAGTGGTAAGTCTCTGGCAGCCGAGAATCTAGCCGGAACTGGCCCAAGTGTATTTTGCTATCTGGAAAAGCTCTCTCTCTCATTCGCGCGCGCGCGCACACTAACATACACACACACACAAGCACCTAACACACACACAAGCAAAGTTCTCTCTCTCTCTCTCTCTCTCTCTCTCTCTCTTATTCGCATAGCAATATCCGCGATATTGCTAGACAGCCTGCTCCCGTCCCAAATTAAACCCGTTACCGACCGCTCCCGCAATTTATTCGGAAATTTATTCCCGCGCCGCAGAAATCTGGTCGGGTCCTGTGGCGCCCGCGGGACAGCCGCGGGAATGCAGACCTCTACTGTGGGGGAAACCGGAGCACCCGGTGGACACCCACTAGAACACGGGGAGAACATGCAAACTCCACACAGAAATGCTAACTTCTGGACTTTCTTCTGGAGAAAGTCTTATTTGTTTTATTTCTGCTAGAATAAAAGCAGCTTTAATTAAAAAAAAAAAAAAACATTTTAAGGTAAAATTTATTAGCCTCTTTAAGCTAATTTTTTCCACTGTCTACAGAACGAACCATCGATATACAATAACTTGCCTAATTACCCTAACTTATCTAGTCAAATATTATTGACTGTCATCATGGCAGAGATGTTGAGGCAACATTCATGTCGACATTGGACTACGGTGATGTAATCTATACGCATGCTTCGTCTCAATGTCTAAATGCATTGGATACTGTTTACCACGGTGCACTAAGATTTCTAACTAATTTTAAATAACTAATAACTAATTTTAAATCCCTTACTCATCATTGTGTGCTGTATACTAGGGTAGGGTCTGCTTTGTCCATTCGTAGGCTCAAGCATTTTCATGTTCTTGTTTACAAATCTATACTGGGATTACTCCCATCATAGCTCCAGAATTATTTTTGTAAAAAGCCTGTTCTTAACTATGGTCTTCGCTCACAGGATATTTATTTACTCTCTGTCCCTAAAGTGCGGACTGAGATGGGAAATAAGGCTTTTAAGTACGCAGCACCTTTTGCTTGGAATAATCTGCAAACACAGTTGCAGTTCAAAGACTTGATTTCACTGCATGCTTTTTAAAAGACTATAAAAGTTTTAAAAGTTGGAACACAGGTTTGTAGATGTTTTGAATAGTTGTCAGTGTGATTCATGTTAACTTTAAATTGTTTTTTGTTTGTTGTCTGTTGGACTCATGTGACTTGTGTACTGCCTAATCTTGGCCAGGACGTTCTTGTAAAAGAGATTTTTAATCTCAATGTGTCTATCCTGGTAAAATAAAGGTTATAATAATAATAATAATAATAATAATAATAATAATAATAATAATAATAATAATAATAATAATAAATCAGTTATTAGAAATAAGTTATTAAAACTATTGTGTTTAGAAATGCAATAAAAAAATCTGATCTCTCCGTTAAACAAAGATTAGGGGGAAAAAATAAACAGGGCGGCTAATACCTGTGAATCCATGGTGGATTCACCTGATTTGTTGACGACTGGGTTGCGGATCCATTCCTTGGCAGTTTGCGGGTCCTTCACTGGACCTTTTCCCCTTAGCAAAGAAATTTTCCAAAGACATCTGTTTCTTACTCCTTTTACTGCTCAATGGTTACATTTAAGATGTAATCAAGAGAATACTGTAATTTCTCAAAATAAAAGACTTTTCAAAATAAAAGATCATTCAGACTCAGACAATTAATAAAACGGAAATAATTCATGATTTCTTGTGCGGCCCAGAACCAATTAATCCAAAGGTCTGTGGTGTGATGGTTGCGGACCACTGCCGTACAGTACCTAGCAGACACACATTATAAGATCTTGATATTAGGTTAGATTTAGGTCACCAGCGTCTAAGGACAATGTTTTTTTGATGTCCAATAACGATGTGAAATGACTGTAACAAGCTGTAACATCATTATGCATTGATATTAGGTTGATTTTAGGTTGGACGTTGGACACTGACGCTGGTCCGATGTTGAGCTCCGACGTCAACCCGATTTTCATTTTAAAACAAAATATATCAACATTCGACAACGTTGGGGTACAACATCAATCTGACATTATGTTGACGTCTTGTGTCTGCTGGGGTAGGTATAGTGATATAAACAAATAACCCAAATACTGCGCTGTCAAAAACAAATGCACAAAAGATGTCACTAGGGGGGTCCCTTTTCAAAGTACAGTGATCGAGAGAGCTTAACATGGTCTGTTGTGAGAAAATACCAACGCAATCTCATGGCAATTCGTGACTTTTTGATTTAGTGGCTAATTCGTATGAATTCGTACGATCTAATTCGTACAATTTAGTACGATTTGCTCATCACCCAATGACGGTTGGAGTTAGGGGTGAGGTTAGGTGCCACGCCTCCTTTTTAAAATCGTACAGTTTCGTACAATTGAACTTGTAAGAATTCATACAAATTAGCCACTAAACTGGCAAAACGTAAAATACTTACGTTTCCTCATGAGATCAGGCTGGAAAATACAGGTGTTTTCTTAGTTTGTTTGGCAAAATAATAATAATAATAAAAAAATTAAAAATCATGAGGAACACGTTAATTGATTTTTGTTGTATTGTCTGCAATGAAATACAAGTCAAAGTAAACGTAGAAATCCCTACTATCTTTTTTGTTTGTGTTTCCCTTTTTCTGATTTGGTGGCGATGGAACTAATTTGAAGATTGGATGGTTATCATTTTAACGTAACAGAATAAGCCATATGAGCTGAAAAGGATGATTTCATTTCATTCGTTGAATGGTGACTTGTGTCTGTTGTGCAGATTATTAAGAATTGCTAAATAGAAAATGTTTGGCGGGTTATCAAAAGACACCAGGAATGGATTTGTCCAAATGTGCAGCAGATGGAATGAACAAGAGCAGTCTGTCCATCAATGAGCACTCCCTGCTGTGAGAATGTGTGTTCGATGGTCAAATATCACTGATCGTCTATATAAAATAAACATAATAAATTTTTTTTTTGACACTGCTACTTTGGTGTGTTTATGTGACACATTTTGGCATTTTTATTATAATATAATATAATATAATATAATATAATATAATATAATATAATATAATACAAAATAATATAATATAATATAATATAATATAATATAATATAATATAATATAATATAATATAATATGAAATAAAATTATATAATATAGTATAATATGAAATAATGTAATATAATATAATATAATATAATATAATATAATATAATATAATATAATATAATATATTATAATATAATATAATATAATATAATATAATATAAAATTATATAATATAGTATAATATAAAATAATATAAAATAATGTAATATAAAACAATATAATATAATATAAAATATAATATAATATAATATAATATAATTTAATATAAAACAATATAATATAATGTAATATAATATAATATAAAATAATATAATATAAAACAATATAATATAATATAAAATATAATATAATATAATATAATTTAATATAAAACAATATAATATAATATAATATAATATAATATAATATAATATAATATAATATAATATAATATAATATAATATAATATAATATAATATAATATAAAATAATATAATGTAATATAATATAATATAATACAAAATAATATAATATAATTTAATATAATATAATATAATATAATATAGTATAATATAATACAAAATAATATAATATAATATAATATAATATAATATAATATAATATAATATAATATAAAATAAAATTATATAATATAGTATAATATAAAATAATGTAATATAATATAATATAATATAATATAATATAATATAATATAATATAATGTAATATAAAATAATATAATATAATATAATATAATGTAAAATAATATAATATAATATAATATAATATAATATAATATAATATAATACAAAATAATATAATATAATACAATATAATATAATATAATATAATATAATATAATATAATATAATATAATATAATATGAAATAAAATTATATAATATAGTATAATATAAAATAATGTAATATAATATAATATAATGTAATATAATATAATATAAAATAATATAATATAAAACAATATAATATAATATAAAATATAATATAATATAATATCATTTAATATAAAACAATATAATATAATATAATATAATATAATATCATTTAATATAAAACAATACAATATAATACAATACAATAAAATATAATATAATATAATATAATATAAAATAATATAATATAATATAATATAATATAATATAATTAATATAATACAATATAATATAATGTAATATAATATAATATAATATAATATAATATAATATAATATAATATAATATAAAATAATATAATATAATATAATATAATATAATATAATATAATATAATATAATATAATATAATATAATATAATATAATATAATGTGGCACAATGGCTCAGTGGTTAGCACTGTCGCCTCACAGCAAGAAGTTCCCCGGTTCGAGTCCCGGCTGGACCAGTTGGTATTTCTGTGTGGAGTTTACATGTTCTCCCTGTGTTGGCATGGGTTTCCACTGGATGCTCTGGTTTACCCCACAGTCCAAACACATGCGCTATAGGTGAATTGGATCAACTAAATTGGTCATAGTCTATGAGTGTGTAAACGAGTGTGTATGGGTGTTTCTCAGTACTGGGTTGTGGCCGGAAGGACATGCGCTGCATAAATCCGCTGGAATATTTGGTAGATTGATGAATAAATAATATAATATAGCACTATTTACTATTAAAAGAGTGAAGAGGATGGATATTTGGAAAGTTATATACACGTTTGTTTTATAATCTCCTCAGAGATGGCCATTGTATTATTTTTATTTTAAAGTAGGAAAATCTGGGACGCCTGCCGCATTAATTATTATTCAGGCCTTTATTTTCTCCGTCATGTGATTTGATTTTATTCTTTTTGAAGTGTGTGAGCTGGATGAGGTTCAATTATTAATAGCTGAGAGCATAATGCCTGATCACAGATCATGTACGCTTACATAACACAGCATAGCAAAACATAGTGTAACAAAGCAAAGCATAACATTTCAATAATTTGTAATATAAAATTTATACTATACTATTTACTATTAAACATCACCACAGAACATTTGTAATATAATATAATATAATATAATATAATATAATATAATATAATATAATATAATATAATATAATAAATATAATTTAATACATATAATATAATAATATAATATAATATATTATAATATAATATAATATAATATAATATAATATAATATAATATAATATAATATAATATAATATAATATAATATAATATTTAAAAAGTTATTATGAAGGGTCATGATACCTCTGTTTACCCTTTCTCTGAAAGCTACATATCTACATCTGGCAACTAGCTGAGACTGTTTACTTCAGCAAGAAGCCTTTTTATGTAACCTTTTTGTTAAACCCGAGAAATGACAGGCCCTATTGTCTATTGTCATTTTTTTTTTTTATTCGTGCCCATGCAGCCACAAGAAGGGCATCAGAATCCAAGCCTTTACAAGAGCACTGACCCTGGATGTGATCCTGAGCACTGCCATTGTCTGCCTGCCATTTTGAGAGGAAAACAAAACCAAAAAAGAGCTAATTATCATATTTTCATATTTTACAAGGTTCTGGACAGCTTCTGCAAAAAACAAACAGAAATGTTGAAAATATTGTTGATTCTGACGTGACATGAAATGTATCATAGTGATCAAATTGTTTGATGGTGTGTGTTTATGATAGACCCTAAACTTTGACATATATAGTGTAGATAGATCTTTTCATTTTGACCCCGTTCTGAATTAAAAATTAATGAATTAATAAAAAGAATAAATAAATAAATAAATAAAACTGACAAAAATAAATAAATAATAAGTAAATAAATAAATAAATAAAGCTAACAAAAAATAAACAAATGATAGTTAAGTAAATAAATAAATAAATAAACTAACTAAAATAAATAAATAAATAAGTAAATAAATTAAATAAATAAAACTAACTAAAAAGTAAACAAAAATATATAAGTAAATTAAGCTAACTAAAAATAAATAAATAATAAATAAGTAAATAAACAAACAAACAAATAAATACAACAAAATAAAATGAATAAATGAGTAAATAAAACTAACAAAAATTAAATAATAAATACATATAAGTAAATAAATAAATAAATATACAAGCTAACTAAAAATAAATAAATAAAACTAACTAAAATAAAAATAAATAATAAAATAAACAAATGAGACTAACTAAACATAAATAAGTAAATGCATAAATAAATAATAAAACAAAAAAATGAATAAATGACACTAACTAAAATAAATAAATAATAAATAAGTTAATTAAATAAATAAATAAATAAATAACTGTGGGGGACTTTTAAAAAGCCTTCAATTATTCAGTCATCAATCAATCATCAATCAATCAATCAATCAATCAATCAATCAATCAATCAATCAATCAATCAATCAATCAATCAATCAATCAATCAATCAATCAATCAATTTAATAATCAATAAACATATACAAACTCTTAAAATCTTTAAGAAAAAATATTTAACAATTAAGCAAACAGTTAAGCAAACATTGCTGGTAAATCACTAATTTTCAAAAGCTTTGTAGGTAAATATGCATGTAAATATGTTATGTGCTGTAATCTCTACTCTGACAACTCTGTGGGAACGTTAAAACAAGTGAACTGCGATTGATCTCATTATATGTCCTTCAGACAAATCTTCTTGTCCAAGTGGGCGGTTCTTCAGCAGATAAGTTATGTTATGAACCCGACTTTAATCCATTTAGTCAATGGTCTGGCTGTGTAAGTCTAGCATTCCCATTCATCTCAATGGCAGTTATTCTTCTGTCACTGATCTCCCTTAAAGAGCATTTGACATCGGCCTTGTTTGCTTCTGGGTGAACAGTTCTGCAGCCGTGATGTTTTTAGCTATTCACCTCACTATTTCTGATGCGACCCAAACAATCTTTTGCTTATATCATAGTATAGCCATCCAAAAATAAAAACATTTTTCAAAATATGATCTATGTTTTGTGTTATATACAGCTTTGGAATCATGTGAGTAAATAAAGAGAGTGTGAAAACAAACTGAATTCACACAACAACCGCTCTTAAATTATGCTAATTTAAATACAGTTATTCTGATTAACTTTAACCGTGAACCTGTAATAAACAATTTGTCACATTGCTCATAGATTAAATAATTTAATTCTTACAATCAATTACATTTTTAATAATTTACTCACTCAGTATACTTTGGCTTAGTCCCTGATTTATCAGTCGTTGCTACTGCGGAATGAACCACCAACTAAGGCTGATTTATTTCTATGTCAAGCGCACACATATGCTCTGGTGCAGCCTTTCAAAAAAATTTAACTACACGTGGCAACGACGCGTAGCACAAGCTCTATGATTGGTCGGCTTGGTAGCTCTGATGAGTGTGGGCGGGACCTAGAGTGAGTGTTTACAAGTCTGAAGTCCCGCGAAGGAGTTCCAGATGAAAAGTTTTGTTTTATGTTTACCCTATGATTAATGTTGCTGCACGTCTGCTGGTTCCCGCCTCAAAATGAGCAAGTTTAAGCTACTTCTACAATAAGGTAGCATTCAGAAAAACTATTTAAATCACCAGCAAAGAAACTCGACACAGAAGAACATAAAAACCTCACAGCTAGCGTTTCAGAAGTGATATTGCAGAGCAACACAAACTGCGTGCAGAAGTTTAAATGCACAACAGGCAATGCATGTGCCAAGGGACATGCTGATCACTTGAAGTAGAAGTATAAACAAATCATTGACCTGCACAGCGGATAGCGAGTAACGAGTAGCGGATGAGCACAAAAAAAAAAAAATAAAAAAAAAATAACAATAAAATAACAAAATAAAATGAGTAAACAACACTAACTAAAGAAAATAAATAATGAATAAGTAAATAAACAAAAAAAATGGAATACAACTAACTAAAATAAATAAGTAAATAAAACTAACTGAAAATATACAATAAATTCATAAGTAAATTAATTAATAATAAACTAGCAAAAATACAGAAACAAAACTACTTATAAATAAATAAATAAATAAATAAATAAATAAATAAATAAATAAATAAATAAATATGTAAATGAGACTAACTAAAAATAAATAAATAAGACTAACTAAAAAAATAAATAAAAAAATAAATAAATAAATAAATTACAACAACAATTTATTATTTATTTTTTATAGCGGATGGGCACAAACAAAAAGTTAAAATTAACATTAAAAATAACATTAATTCATATATTTTTCATATTTTTCATTTAATTAATATATTTTTAATACATTTTTTGTTGGTCAGTTATTTACTAGATAAACAAGAATAACGAATAACATCTAAGGTGGCGTGCTTCAGTGTGCTATATGCTTCAGTGCTAAAGCACAAACTGGCTTGTTAAGTAAAATAAAATCAACCTAAATAAAATTAAAGTGAAATATTCACAGTTTCAGAGAAACCTACAAAGAACAGTTTTTATTGTTAATGACGAAATCATCCATTGCTGGTGAGTTTCAATTTAATTAGTTTAATCAAGTAATTTGAATATTCAAGAACGGCTTCTACAATGTATTAACAGCACTGAATGTTTTCCCAGATTATCCCAGAAGAACAAACTCGGTCAGAAGGCTGAGAGAACTCAGAAATTAGTTGTGAGAATAATGTCTGCATATTTGTCTGTTGGATAAAATTGCTTAAAACACTTTAATATTTTAGAGAATTGGTTTTTAGTGAATGTTTGCATTTGCATCCACCTGAAACTCACCCATGCATAAATATGCAATCTGTTTTTAGATTACCTGACCTGCAGATTAAAGGCAGCACCTGCTGAGATAACTGAAAATTTGACTATTTCTCAGTGTCACCCACGTGACATAACTCATTGTGAAACATGAAAAAAAAAAAACATGCTAGACTTTTTGTGATGTCGTGAGGCGTCGCGGAAATCGTGCCAAAATCATGACAAAATTGTGTGATCTGACCAGGGCTTTAAAAATACATTGACATTTTTTTAAAAAACCTATTGGCTGTAAAAACAGACACCCCATCTCCATCACATTGATAATACGGAAACCTGTTTGAAAACAGTATCTATCTTATGTCATTCCATTTAGTGTCGCTAGAGCCCTAGAGGCAAACATTACCTATTTCACCTAAAAATAAACTCTTAGCAATTACCTACAATTTCACATGGCATTTCTGAATACAGTCTGCCACATGCCTGTATCACATTCACTTCGTAGAACCATAATTACCCTTTTCTTCAAAAGCATTTCACTCTTTTTTTATACACTCATATCGCACCGTTTCTTTCAGCGTCTGCTTTTCTCTTTCACTTCAGAGGACGGCTGAGAAAAGAACAGGTGTGTGAGTGAGTGTGTGTCCTGTTTCTGACGGTTTATGTGTCTTCCTCTCAGATGACTACGCGAGTGGAAATTCTATTAAAGCAAAACATTTAACCAGATTCAATCTTTAATGAGGCCGTCTCTAATTTTATCGCATTTCCTTTCTAACTCGCCCACGCTCTGCGAAGTGCTTCTCAGCGCCGGCCTCCGTTATCAGCAGAGACAGATGGGATTGTTGATTGTTGACAGACATGCTGATAGTTGATCTCATTTTTTTCCCCTCCTTTTTTTAAAAAATTCTAAAATCAATGAAAATGCATTGGAAATCCATTGCAAGTGGCTAAAAATTTGTCTTTTTGTTTTTAATAATAATACATTTATTAACAATGAGACAAAAACATGTCCAACAGATGAATCAATGTCATCATATGTCTAAAGAATCATGCACTCATTGGTTAAGTTCTCCATCAGGCAAACTCATTCATTTATTCATTTTCCTTCGGCTTAGTACCTTTATTTATCATTGGTGGCCACAGCGGAATGAACCGCCAACTTATCCAGCATACGTTTTATACAGCGGATGCTCTTCCAGTTGCAACCGAGTACTGGGAAACACCCATACACACTCATTCACATACCTACGGCCAATTTAGTTTATTCAATTCACCTGTAGAGCATGTCTTGGGGGAAACCGGAGCACCCAGTGGTAACCAACACGGGGAGAACATGCAAACTCCACACAGAAATGCCAACTGACCCAGCCGGGACTGACCTAGCAAACATTCTTGCTGTGAGGCGACAGTGCTTACCACCGAGCCACCTTGTTGCCGCATCAGTCAACTACTTGCTAAAAGTGGCTCATACACTATAAAATGTTGGGTTCCACACAATTAATTTGTGTTGCGGCAACATGAAGGAACTAAGAAACTTATTTCGTAACACTTATCTTGCATTTTAGTAATTCTAGCTTTGACTTTTTATTCAGTTTGTGGTCTCATTTTGTTATTAAAACTGTAAGCTAAAATAATGTGTTGCTTTTTAGATGACATTTTCGAGTGTAAGTAACATTGTAAATAATGTAAACATTAGGTTTTTGGAAGCAACGGTGATGCAAACAAATGAATAACCACCCATTATTCAACTCGATTTTGTTGTTGGACTAAATTACTATATGACATCAAATCAATCAATCAATCAATCAAGCAACCAACTGAAAAACCAAGCAAACAAACAACCAATTAACCAACCGAACATTGTAAGCAATCTAAATCTTTATGGGATGTAAACAAATGAATAACCATCCACATTTTAACTCTATTGTGTCGTTGAACTAAATGTGCAGAACACTCAACTTGCATTTTAGTAACTATAACTATAACTAAAACGGTTAAGCTATAAGATTGTAAAGTTTTAAATAATGTAAACATTTCACTTTTTGGAAGAAACTATGAGGTAAACAAACCAATTACCATCTATAATCCAACAAGTCGTTAAACTAAATGTGCTCTATGAAATCAAATCAATCAATCAATCAATCAATCAATCAATCAATCAATCAATCAATCAATCAATCAATCAATCAATCAATCAATCAATCAATCGAGCAACAAACCAACCTACTAACCAATCAACCTACATTACATTTTTGGGTTGTAAACAAATGAATAACCATACGTAATTTAACTCCATTGTGTCGTTAATCTAAACATGCTCAATCAATCAATCAATCAATCAATCAATCAAGCAATCAAGCAAGCAAGTAATCATCCAACCAATAAACCAAGAAAACAATGAACCAACCACCCAACCAATCAAGCAACCAACCAAACATTGTAAACAATCTAAACATTAGGTTTTTGGGATGTGAACAAATAAATAACCATCCACAATTTAACTCTACTGTGTCAACTAAATGTGCTCTATGAAAAAAAAAACAATCAATCAATCAATCAATCAATCAATCAATCAATCAATCAATCAATCAATCAATCAACCTAGCAAACAAGCAAGCAAAGAATTAATCAAGCAACTACCAACCAACCAACTAATCAAGCAACCAACCAATCCACCAATTATTGTAACATTGTTAACAATGTAAACAATAGGTTTTTCGGGATGTAAACAAATGAATAACCATCCATAATACAACACTATTGCGTCGCTGGACACAGTAGAGGTTAAACAGCATCTATGCTGTTGAATCTTCATTTTAGGCACTTGACAGTCATTGATTTAATTTAGAAATATGTATACATTGCAGCACATATTGTATTTTTTATTATTTCATCTTCATGGAAGAGACAAGCTGTTTTGAGACCTTTAAAAGCCAGGTAGGTGTGTTATATAATGCGTGTGGGAGGATTTCATCTTTTGTTTTCAGAGTGCTCAAATAGTGCTCATTATTTCTCACAGGCTAAGAGTGCTGATTTGACTGTCAGAATGGGGGAAAACTCATTATTTGTAATGCTGATATGACATGCAATAATAGTCTCTTCTAAAAAAACATAAGTGGAGCTTTTTCATACAAAATGTGGGTGGTTGCTAGGGAGTTGCTATGCAGTTGCTAGGGTGTTCTGGGTCATTGATGCCTGGTTGCGAAAGTGTTGGAGTGGTTTAAAGTGGTGGAGTGGTTAAAAGTGTCCACTCCAAAGTCTCTGTAATATTTAGTTCTGTATATATATTCTTCAGCATAAGTGAGATGTGCAGTTCCTTTTTTACAAATCAGCAACATCGTTAAAACATTGCAGCACATTTGATTGGGGAAAATCACCAACATTTCTGTCTGGTGGGAGTAACATAGGATCGGATTACAGACAAAACAATCAATAGCATGCAAGACGCTTGTGATCCAAGTTGGTTGTGGGCTGAAAAAACTAGAACAATATGAAAAAGCAAATGGTTGCTTGCTGATGTTTTATTTATTTATTTTCCACGTTTATGACTCTTATAGTGTTTTGGTTTCTAAACCCTGCTGAAAAAACCAGCTTAAACCAGCCTAGGCTGGTTGGCTGGTTTTAGCTGGTCGACCAGGCTGGTTTTAGAGGGGTTTTGGCCATTTCCAGGCTGTTTCTCAGCCATTTCCAGCCTGGTCTTAGCTGGTCAGGCTGGGAGATGACCAGCTAAAACCAGCTTGACCAGCTTAGCCAGGCTGGGAGCCCTGCCTAAATCAGCCATGTCCAGCTTAAACCAGGCTGGTCAAGCTGGTTTTAGCTGGATTTAGCTGGTCATTTTCCAGCCTGACAAGCTAAGACCAGGCTGGAAATGGCTGGAAACCAGCCTGGAAATGGCCAAAACCTCTCTAAAACCAGGCTGGTCAACCAGCTAAAACCAGCCAACCAGCCTAGGCTGGTTTAAGCTGGATTTTTCAGCAGGGAAGTGTCCATCATGTGCTGAAATGTGTTACTATTTTTGTTAATAGTAACAACAAACAATTAATAAAGCAAGCAACCAACCAACCAAAGACCACCAATCAAATACACTTTTACAATTAAAAATACTTTTTTATTTGTCCAGAAAACTTTAGGTTAATATAATATATAGTAGGATCGGATGCTCCAATCAGGATTTCTCCAGCTGGTATGGAGTACTGATTCCTTACTAAGCATCGATTTTGATGCTTCAATCTATAATGCATAAAGCACATTTACCCTCTAAGTATGATACTTTAAGGGCCATGAAACCCCCCACATTCGGTTCAGGTCTACCTCAGAATTAAAAAAAAAAAGCATCATAATGGGTGTGGAGCTACGCCAGCAGAGGCAGGAGTGAGCGTGGCCTGCAGAGCAGGTGAGAAAGAGGAAAGCGAACTGTCAGTCGGCTCACAACATGAGACACAAACCGTGAGGAGACGCATGATTTTATAGTTTACAAAGTTAAAATGAAAAGAAAAAAAAACAGTAATTTAATGTCCTGCTACATTTATTATTCCTAATTTTATATACACACAACCACAATTGATACTATTATAAAGATAATCGTGTTCATTATAAATGAAGACTTCTCCCTCAATCCCCGGGTCTGAATACAGACTCAGTGCAGCAGGTCTCTTGCCCTGCCTATTTCAACCATTAGCCCTGTTGGTAATCTGGAGGACTTAGGTGAACACAGCAGCAAGGAGATGTGTCTAAATGTGAACGAACTCAACTGATGAAAGACAGTTTGCCATTCTCCAATTCTCGTACAGATCTCCCGTAAAAAATGCTTGCTGCACACAGACAGCTTTGCTGTATCGGCCCTACCAGGATTAACAATCAATCAATCAATCAAGCAAGCAAGCAAGCAAGCAAGCAAGCAAGCAATAAAAAATAATCAATTATTGTATCAACCAATCAATTAATCAATCACTCGATCAACCAACTAACCAATCAACCAACTAACCAGTCAACCTACTAACCAGTCAACCAACTAACCAACCAACCAACCAATCAATCAAATACAATTTTACAATTAAAAGTATAGTTTGTTTTCTCAAATCATCTTCATTTCACTAGGTTTACCATAACATTGAACACACACACACACACACACACACACACACACACACACACACACACACACACACACACACACACACACACACATACATACACACACCTTGTGAGAAAATTGAAATTTGTTTTTAAATTGACAAGTACTTAAACAAACATATGTACAAAATACAAAACAAATTATCACAAATGTCCAAATACAAAACAGACCCTCCTACCTCTGTCAGAAACAAAGAAAAGTTGCATTTTTTTTTCTTTACCTGAAAAATATAAGATTTAAAGATTAAACACAAAGACTGCACATCTCCTCAACAACAAATGACGTGGGACGAATAACACACCAACATTTAATACTTAAAGATTATACATTTAAATCCCAGTCTACGCATGAGCAGCAGTAAAAATGACACATGCTTTAGAAAACACCACTGATAAATGTAAATAAGCTGTTATGCTCAGGACTTGAGGCGATGTGTTCTCATGGGTCAGATGTCACTCATTTAATGGTTTTATCCAAAGCCACAGCAGTACACTAATTACAGGAACAGTGGTTTCATAGGAGAGACCTGCAGCTAAATACCATCTTCAAGGTTAAAACAGTTGCGCATCAGGAAGAGTGTTTCTGTAACTCTCATGGGATTCAGCCTTGAACTGCTGACCACACATCAACAGATCATATTCTCAATCAACCTTCACCCAATCATATGCTGAGATTTGCCTTTAGTTGTCTATAAAATGGCAATATAGTCCTTTACATTCGGATGAATGTGAATGCATGGGCGAAGCAGTGGCGCAGTAGGCAGTGCTGTCACCTCACAGCAAGAAGGTCGCTGGGTTGCTGGTTTGAGCCTCGGCTCAGTTGGCGTTTCTGTGTGGAGTTTGCATGTTCTCTCTGCATTCGCGTGGGTTTCCCCCGGGTGCTCCGGTTTCCCCATAGTCCAAAGACATGTGGTACAGGTGAATTGGGTAGGCTAAATTGTCCGTAGTGTATGAGTGTGTGTGTGTGTGTGTGTGTGGATGTTTCCCAGAGATGGGTTGCGGCTGGAAGTGCATCTGCTGCGTAAAAAACTTGCTGGATAAGTTGGTGGTTCATTCCTCTGTGGCGACTCCGGATTAATAAAGGGACTAAGTCGACAAAAAAATGAATGAATTAATCTGAATGCCTGATTAAAGAAAGCATTGCACTTACAATGGATGCACAGCTCTGTTAATACATTAACTCAATTCATCATTATTTCATTTGTGTCAAAACGACTTAACATGAGAGTAAAAGCCAAATTATTTCAAATAGTAGAACATTCCAGCAATGCAAGCAGGTATGAGAGAATGTGTAGAATGCTTGTGTGGTTCTAGTAAATTAAAACAGCCTTAGTTCAGTTTAGCATAAATGTCACTGTTGAAGTTCAGTTTAGGTTATTTCAGTGTAATGCAAATGACATTGCTGAAGGCCTCTGTACTGAACAGCAACTCCAAAGATGCGCAACTTCACCAGATCAATCAATCAATCAATCAATCAATCAATCAATCAATCAATCAATCAATCAATCAATCAATCAATCAATCAATCAATCAATCAATCAATCAATCAATCAATCGAATAGCCAACTCCTCAAATGTCAGAACTCCACAAGTCTTAATCAATTAATTAATCAACCAACCAACAAACCAATTTATCAATCAATCAACAATCAAATAACTCCACAGATGTGCAGCTCCACCAATCATAATAAATAAATAGACCACCCAGCCAACCCTCCAACTAACCAACCCTTTAACCTATCTCCCAGCCAACCAAACAACCGAACCAACAAACCTTCCAGCCCTTCAGCCAACCAATGAACAAACCAATCCTCCAACCAACAAACCAACCAACTCTCTAACCAACCAATCAACCAACCAACCAACCAACCAACCCACCGTTCATCCATCCCCCCAACCAACCAACCAACCCACCGTTCATCCATCCCCCCAACCAACCAACTAACCAACCAATCAATCTTCCTACCAATCAATCAAACCTTCAACCAACCAACCAACCAACCCCCAACCCTTCAACCAACCAACCAACCTACCAACCTATTAACCAACCAACCAATCAATCCTCCACTCTTTAACTAACCCTTCAAACAACCAGCCAATCAACCAACCAGCCAGCCAGCCAACCAACCAACCAACCAACCAACCAGGCAACCTTTTAACCAAGCCTTCAACCAACTGACCAACCAACCAACCTATCAACCAACCAAACAATTAATCCTTCAACTCTTTAACAAACCAACCAACCCTCTAACTCTTTAACCAACCAACCCTTCAATCAGCCTTTTAACCAACCAACTAACCAACCAATCAACCACCTAACCCCCAACCCTTAAACTAACCCTTCAAACAACCAACAAAACAGTCAACCAACCCCCCAACCTTTCAACCAACCAACCAACCAACCCTTTAAACTACCAACCAACCAACCAACCAACCAACCAACCAACTGTAAGTTTAAACACTGTCAATTTTAATAAGCATCCATATAAAATTGATTACTTGCTTTACTAAGCTTTGCGCTTTCAAACTGTGTCTAAAGTTCATGTTTGTAACAACAGAGAGCATGGTCTAACTCCCTGTAATAACTGTACTGTGGATGAAAGCATTCGACTATACTTACAGTAATCACTTTTATAATATAAAATGTGTTTGTCATTTGAGCGCTGCGTTATGTAACATTCAGTACTAACCTTAGGTTGAAACCCATCCATCATGTGCAAGTGTTAATGGAAACGCTCTGGCTATTATTCCACAAACTGTCTGGCTGTAAAATGAGATTGAATTATGAGACATCCTGTAATTGTGAGGCATTCTGCCTAGTGACCAGTGCAAATGCCCGTAGATAATGTCATTCGACGAGTTTGTCTGGCATATTCATATTCTGTGCATTAATCAGTCGCATTCCTGCATAAATCATACGTGATGTGACGGGACTGTTGTTTTGACCAATGCCTGTCGGAGTCTTCCTTCCTCCTTTAAATGACAATGGACAGAAATGTCTGTAGGCATAGTTTGTCCACAGACATATTGGAATGATGCAAACACAACAAGTATTCTTTAAAATTCCCTGAAATAAAACTAGGATACAAGTCTTAGCTATAAATAATACTTCTAATAATAATAATAACAACATTATACAAGTACAAATTGTCTGAACCCCACCCCCCCTCCCCTTTAGACCAGCAATTAGTTGGTCAATGGCAACGTGGCAACAATGCGCCTTAACACACTTCCTTTTTAGACCGGCGTACACATGAGTCCACAAAGGGATGCAAATGAATTTGAAATTAAAACACAAAACTTGAAAATTATGGTTGAGCTGGTCTGACAATAGCAACAAGCTGTGACAAACACACCTTGCGCCTTATTTCGCCAGGTGTATGTTAGGGCGTATAGACTTTACTAACCCTAAAAAGGTAAATGATTTTTGCTAATTATTATTTTATTTTTTATTTTTTTGAGAATTTTATATTTTATTTCAATTATCAAAAATGTTTTGACCATTTTTTATCTATATTTTATTATGAGACATTCTGTAATTATGAAACATTCTGCCTAGTGACTAGTGCAAATTCTTGTGGAAAATGTCACTTGTGGAGATGGTCTGGCATCTTCATATTCCGTGCATTAATCAGTCGCATTCCTGCATAAATTATCTGTGATGTGACGGGACTGTTGCTTTGACTGATGCCTTTCTGTCTCTTCTGTCCTCCTTTAAATGACAATGGACAGAAATGTCTGTAGGCATAGTTTGTCCACAGTCATATTGGAATGATGCAAACACAACAAGTATTCTTTAAAATTCCCTGAAATAAAACTAGGATACAAATCTCAGCTATAAATAATACTGCTTATAATAATAATAACAACATTATACAAATACAAATTATCATAAATAAACTGAACCCCGCCCCCCTCCCCTTTAGACCAGCAATTAGTTGGTCAATGGCAATGTGGCAACAATGCACCTTAACACACCTCCTTTTTAGACCGGCGTACCCATGAGTTCACAAAGGGATGCAAATGAATTTGAAATTAAAACACAAAACTTGAAAATTATGGTTGCGCTGGTCTGACAATAGTAACAAGCTGTGACAAACACACCTTGCGCCTTATTGCGCCGGGTGTATGTTAGGGCCTATAGACTTTACTAACCCTAAAAAGGTCAATTATTTTTGCTAATTATTATTTTATTTTTTATTTTTTGAATTTTATATTTTATTTCAATTATCAAAAATGTTTTGACCATTTTTTATATATATTTTATTATGAGACATTCTGTAATTATGAGACATTCTGCCTAGTGACTAGTGCAAATTCTTGCGGAAAATGTTACTTGTGGAGATGGTCTTGCATCTTCATATTCTGTGCATTAATCAGTCGCATTCCTGCATAAATCATACGTGATGTGATGGGACTGTTGCTTTGACTGATGCATTTCTGTCTCTTCCTTCCTCCTTTAAATGACAATGGACAGAAATGTCTGTAGGTATAGTTTGTCCACAGTCATATTGGAATGATGCAAACACAACAAGTATTCTTTAAAATTCCCTGAAATAAAACTAGGATACAAATCTCAGCTATAAATAATACTGCTTATAATAATAATAACAACATTATACAAATACAAATTATCATAAATAAACTGAACCCCGCCCCCCTCCCCTTTAGACCAGCAATTAGTTGGTCAATGGCAACGTGGCAACAATGCGCCTTAACACACCTCCTTTTTAGACCGGCGTACACATGAGTCCACAAAGGGATGCAAATGAATTTGAAATTAAAACACAAAACTTGAAAATTATGGTTGCGCTGGTCTGACAATAGCAACAAGCTGTGACAAACACACCTTGCGCCTTATTGCGCCATGTGTATGCTAGGGCGTATAGACTTTACTAACCCTAAAAAGGTAAATGATTTTTGCTAATAATTATTTTAGTTTTTTATTTTTTGAGAATTGTATATTTTATTTCAATTATCCAAAATGTTTTGACTTTTTATTTATATTTTATTATGATGCCTAGTGACTCGTGCAAATGCTTGTGGAAAATGTCACTTGTGGAGATGGTCTGGCATCTTCATATTCTGTGCATTAATCAGTTGCATTCCTACATAAATTATCTGTGATGTGATGGGACTGTTGCTTTGACTGATGTCTTTCTGTCTCTTCCTTCCTCCTTTGAATGACAATGGACAGAAATGTCTGTAGGTATAGTTTGTCCACAGTTATATTGGAATGATGCAAACACAATAAGTATTCTTTAAAATTCCCTGAAATAAAACTAGGATACAAATCTCAGCTATAAATAATACTGTTAATAATAATAACAATAATAACAACATTATACAAATACGACTTGTCATGAATACCCCCCCCCCTTTAGACCAGCAATTAGTTGGTCAATGGCGCAGTCTATTTCAGTTTCTCAAAATGTGTCAACAATGCGCCTTAACACACCTCCTTTTTAGACCGGGACACCCATGAGTCCACAAAGGGATGCAAATGGATTTGAAATTAAAACACCGTGGCACAAAACGTGAAAATTACGGTGGCGCTGGTCTGACAATAGCAACAAATCGCGCCAAACACACCTTGCCCCTTATTGCGCCGGGTGTATGTTAGGGCCTATAGACTTTATTAACCCTAAAAGGTCAATTCTTTATGCTAATTTTTTTTTTTTTTTTTGAGAATTTTATATTTTACATTTTATTATGAGACACTCTGTAATTATGAGACATTCTGCCTAGTGACTAGTGCAAATGCTTGCGGAAAATGTCGCTTGTGGAGTTTGTTTGGCATCTTCATATTCTGTGCATTAATCAGCCGCATCCTGCATAAATCATTTGTGATGTAATGGGACTGTTGTGTTGTCTTCCCGTCTCTTCTTTCCTCCCTAAAATAACAACAGCGTGGTCACAGGAGGCACCTTCAGCCCAATCTGTGTGCATCTGCCTGCCACATTTTAGCTAAAACATGATGAAGTATTAATGATATTTTCCTGGTCGTCTGCCGCCAGCCAGGTCTGCGCTTGACATCTGTCTGACAGAACTCGAGGAGGCCACAGCCAAATCTCCACGGTCTTGAAGAATCGCTTCTCCTAAGGGGACAAACTCTGGCGAGATGCAAGCCTCCCCCCTCTTCCTTTCCCATCTCCTCATGTTCCCTCGTATGTCATGCCGAGCAAGTACTTGGGGCTATTTTGGAGCTGATTACTTTAATTGGCAATAAACCGCAATTATTTTGTGCAGCTGGAAAATGAATGGCGTACTCGCAAACAAGAAACGGGAAAGAAATGCAACCTTTCGCCAATCTACCCCAAAACCAAGTTTTAATGGGGATGTAATCAGAAATCTGAAAGACTGAGATATGAAAACTGACTAAGTGCCGTGTTTCGTTTTTCTTTGTTGATGTGTTTCATTTATAAACAGGATTGTACTTGTCTCTTTTGTTGGGGTACGATTACACGATTAGTCACGATCTGATGCAAATCAGGATACTGATCTTGCCATATGATTCTGTCACAATATGTTTTTTAAAAGTATTTTTAGGGGTTTTTCACCTTTAATTGGTGTAGGACAGCGGAGGATACAGAGAGGAAATACTTGGAACAGAGAGAGTGGAAAAGTTGGCAAAGGACCATGAGCCGGGAATTGAACTCAGGTTGCCTTGAGCACCACGATGCTATATGTAGATGCCAGTGTTTTCAGTAATACGTTACGAAAGTAATGTAATACAGTAATGTATTACTTTATCCTGTAACGCAGTAGTGTAAGATAATACTAATACATTTTCAGTAATATTTTACTCGATACATGTTCAGAAACGCTTGCGTTACAACAAACTTTTCGCCTGTAAAGCCTCCTTTCCACTGCACACGACAAACGACAAGCGACAGACCGGAAGTCATTCATTTCCAATGGAGAGTAATCCGGGAGCTGTGTTGAGTTCCGATCATCACCGTATGCGGAACATTCGAATCCGAATTGAGCTGCGCATCCGTTGAAATATTTGAACTCCTGCGACTAGACCGTATGCGACCTGCCGACCGGATATGATGTATTCCAGTGTTGTCCAAGCAGGTCCGTGCGCAGGAGATGATAAATAGGAGTTTATTTGGTTATTTTTTTGTATTATAAAAAGTCATATATATATATATATATATATATATATATATATATATATATATATATATATAAATATATATATATATATATATATATATATATATATATATATATATATATATAACTTTTCTGTTCATAAATGTAAGTAAGAAAGTAATAAAAATATATATTTTAAATGTTATCTCCACATTCGCTCTAATATTTTAGCGGTCTATGAGTTTCTAGCATTCATTCATTCATTAAACCATGTAAACGCACAGAGAATAAAAGCTAAAATTGCTTTTGCACTCCTTCATTTCGGACACCGTGAGAATCAGCTTCTCCCCCACGGTGCACGACAACACTGAAAATACTGTGCGGCTGCCACAAGGGGGCGTATTCTGACAGTCGTGTCCAAATGTCGTGTGCAATGGAAAGGCAGCTTAAGACATTAACAAGTAAAAATACCGCAAATAAGTTCTAATTCCTGTTCGTGGTAAGTGATTATACGTGTGTGTTGTTATTAATCTCCCTCTGGCTGCTGGAACTTTTTACTTTGAAGGCGGAATGATTTCAGCCTCTGAGCTTGAGGTCCGAGGCCATTGACTCAGCACGGTTCGCAGTTAAGTTAAGCCATAATGTGCAGCGGAAAATCGGCAAATAGATGAAAATGGCAGTAAGACAGTACATTTGCGAGATCGACATATGACGTTATTTCACTGACAAATGTCGTAAGCGCAGTATTACAAGTCGAGAGTGCATTCATATAATACGTGTGAGCGAATCTTTTTGTTCATGCGCTGGTTTCCTCTGTGTGGACAAAGCTTCTCGCACGCACTGGCTGCTCATGTCCGAATTACAGTATGTGCTCTCGCTCCGTCAGATGATGCAGACTTACAATTTGTGCCTTTTTTTCCTCTACTTTTGGTGCTTTCGCTCTCCAGAGATCCTCCGGTTAAATTGGTCATCCCAAGAAACTGCGGTTGTACATATATATGTATATATATATATATATATATATATATATATATATATATATGATTGAAGATTACTATATATATATATATATATATATATATATATATATATATATATATATATATATATATATATATATATGTACAACCGCAGTTTGTGACTATGCCACCAGGGGCAACAAAGGGACGGGATGCGAACGGACAGAAATTTAAAGTAGCTGTAAATACTGTTACTTGTAAATGAGGAAGAAACAATAAAACAAAGCATTGTAATTCCTTCATTAATCATTAAAAAATTTGTTAACAAGCTTCATTGTCATTGTAAATGTGGAGTCCCACAAGGCTCGATTCTGGCACCTCTGCTGTTCAACCTTTACATGCTCCCTCTAAGCCAAATAATGAGAAAGAACCAAATCTCATACCACAGCTATGCTGATGACACTCAGATCTACCTAGCCTTACAGCCTAATGACTACAGCCCCATTGACACCCTCTGCCAATGCATTGATGAAATGAGCAATTGGATGTGCCAAAACTTTCTTCAGTTAAACAAAGAGAAAACTGAGATGATTGTGTTTGGAAACAAAGATGAGGTTCTCAAGGTAAATGCGTACCTTGGCACTAAAGGTCAAACGACAAAAAATAAGGTCAAGAATCTTGGTGTGACTCTGGAGTCAGATCTGAGTTTCAACAGTCATGTCAAAGCAGTCAGTAAATCAGCATACTATCATCTCAAAAACATAGCAAGAATCAGATGCTTTGTTTCTAGTGAAGATTTAGAAAAACTTGTTCATGCTTTTATCAGCAGCAGGGTGGATTACTGTAATGGACTCCTCACTGGTCTTCCTAAAAAGACAGTCAGACAGTTGCAGCTCATCCAGAACGCTGCAGCCAGAATTCTGACCAGAACCAGAAAATCAGAGCACATCACACCTGTCCTCAGGTCTTTACACTGGCTGCCAGTTACATTCAGAATAGATTTTAAAGTATTACTACTGGTCTATAAATCACTAAATGGCCTAGGACCTAAATACATCACAGATATGCTCACTCAATACAAACCTAACAGATCACTCAGATCTTTAGGATCATATAAACTAGAAGTTCCAAGAGTTCAGTCAAAGCAGGGTGAATCGGCTTTTAGCCACTATGCCTCTCGCTGCTGGAATCAGCTTCCAGAAATGATCAGATGTGCTCCAACATTAGGCACATTCAAATCAAGACTGAAAACACGTCTGTTTAGCTGTGCCTTTACTGAATGAGCACTGTGCTGCGTCCGACAGATTGCACTATTATGTTTTTCTCTTCTTCTTCATTCTTTTATATCACATTTTACCTGTTTTTATGTTTTGTTTTTATGCATTTTTATTATTGTTTTTATTTTTATTTTACTTGTTTCTTTTATTCTTGTTTATGTAAAGCACTTTGAATTGCCATTGTGTATGAAATGTGCTATATAAATAAACTTGCCTTGCCTTGCCTTGCCTAAACTTATTAAGTGAAATGAGGATTAATTTTTGAAAGTAAAATTAAAGAAATAAAACACAACTAAAATTAAAGTACAAACATACACACAAATAAGTAAGCCTAAATAAATAAATAAAGCAATGTTTTAGTCTAAATATAGATTAGATGTACAGTGCTTGTTATTTTAAAGTGATAGGACTAAGACAGTGAATAAATAAGCTTTTATTAAAACCATGTTAAGTCAAATGCCAATGAAAAGACACTGGGTGCATCGCAAATGTCATACTGCACTATTACTGTACCTTATACTATTTATTACTATTACTTCATACCACACCATTATGTGTAAACAGTGCAAATCTTACTCACTGCAGTGTATGTGCTGTACAAAAGGTACACACTGAACAGCAATGCTCCATTATAAATGTGTGGACCAAATGTGGAAGTTATACAATCATGACAGATTAAAAGACGACAGATGAGAGGATGAACTCTGCATAGACGAGGTTAATAAGCAATGCCATCACACCAGACACGTCGCAATATTACTTGAAGCCAGAACACAAAGCCATAAAATGCACGAGCTTCTTTACAGGTTTATTTATTTCATGAGGAATCAGATCAAATGGTGAGTTTTGAAAGCTTCTATGGCTTCGAGTAATTAAATTGGTTGCTTTTAAGTATGGCATAATAAATAGCATCAGTTTTCCTGTATCTCGGATAATTGAAATGCCACAGAAAATGGAGCTGACAGACTGAATGAGTGAGCGAGCGGCTGAATGGGAATCGGGTGAATGTCTTTCGGCGGTTACACCAGACAGGAGTAATGAAATTGTACAAGGACAGATTTTGTCATTCATAGACTCGGAAGCACCAGCAGCCTAATGCATTCATTTTTTTTTTTTTTACTCTTTGTGTTATGACGCCCCTCTCTACGGAATTTCTTGCACTAAGTCCAACAGCTTTGTACAAGTATTGTATGATAGGTATAGTTAAATTTATAAATATATATATATATATATATATATATATATATATATATATATATATATGAGCAATATCACACTCGTAGCAGGCGTGCGTTGCCTTAGTGCCCCCACTAGTGCTGATATACAGCCATATCGCACTGCTACGAGTGTGATATTGCGTTTATACAACAGTTTGACGGCATAATTGTGTATATAAAAACAAAATTAAACATGGAGAGTCTCAAAAGCCATTTTGTATGAGGAACTACTTTCTTCCGCGTTGGATTCAAATCATAAGCTGACAGTTAAACAGCTGAGCAAGCAGCTTTTAAACTTTAGATCTGTAGGGTCTGCTTTTTGTTGGCGGAGTAATACACAAAGGGTAAAGAGGCTGTACGGGTGCTGATATTACTTAAATATATCACGGCTATCAGCCAATCAGATTCGAGAACCAGACAGAACTGTTGTATAAATATATTTACATTTTAGGTGGGCATAGATCATTTATTTTTTATTTTTTTTTATCTATATTAATCCAAATCAGTGGTTCTCAAACTTTTTTCACCAAGAATTACCTCAGGAAAAAAAATTGTCTCTCCAAGTACCACCATAATGACTGATATTGAAATAAATAGTAGGCCTAATTAAGCGGCTACAGCACAGTTCACAAATGTGCAGATTAACTCTTATTATTATGAATAATTAATATTGTCAGCCACTTTAAACATAATAAAATGTTTTGAACAATAACACAAACAGTTAAAAAAATAAAATAAAACGTCAACGTTTAAATTAAAATGTGATTTTAAAAGTTAATTAAAAATGCCCCTGTTCTTAAAAAGTTCAAAGAAAACCCACAAGGTCCAGCCCAGGTGGGCCCCACACAGGCCAACCCCCACCTTCTGCAAATGAATAATAGGTAAAAGCTATAAAAACAGCAGTAACACAGCCTCTTCTCCAGCAGAGCACCGCTAAATAACTCAGTCCAGATTTTGGAGGACAAACTGTGTCTGATAAGTCCAGCAGGTTATTGAAGTGAACCCCTGAATAATGAGCAGAGCGGTTCACAGTGGACAGCAGGAGAGCTGAGAGAAACAGGACAGACAGATGAAACTTGTATTTTAGCATCGATAGCTGACAGAAGCAACACCAGACACACACACACACACACACACACACACACACACACACACACACACACACACACACACTCTCTCATTTACCTTCTTATTCTTTTTTCTCTGGTGTGCGAGTATGTAATATTGTGTGTGTGAGTGTGCGTGTGTGTGCACAGTAGAGATTTGCTGGCACTGAGACCTTGGACAGAGGAGTAATTGATTTAGAGAATGTTAAAATCAATTGGCAGACAGCTGGGGTCTGGGAGATTAGAAGTGAAGTATAGGTGGAGTGGAGAGCGGCCCACGGCCCCAGAGCAAACAGTAATCTCGCCATTATAGACCAGGGGGAGATGTACCTGTTTTCTCTTATTTCACTTTCACTTGCTCTCTCTGCCGTTCTCGTTTTTTTTTTCTCTTCTTCTTCTTCTTCTTCTGCTGTCGGGGACAGTCCGCAGTCTCCAATACCAAGCTTGTCTCTGCCTCAGCTTCTCTCAGCAAAGTTGTGCCTCTGAGGGAGATGGAAAATGAAATCTGTTGAGACTGCAGAAAGGCCTGTTGAGTATTAGAGCGAGGTGTAATTTCAGGTGACCTTTTTGCCTTTTTATTTCCACAAATATAGTTGATGTCAAAATGATTAGCTCTCCTGTAAATGAAATATTTGCCAAATGATGTTCAACAGTGTAAGTAAATTTTTTTTACAGTGTTTCCCATAATATTTTTTCTTCAGGAGAAAGTCTTACACTGCCAAAATGCTTTTATGCTTAGATTTTTTGTCTTGTTTTTAAATCAAAATATCTAAAATTTCTTATATCAAGAAGCTTTTTCTAGACAAGCAAAACATTGTCTTTATTTGAGAAATAATATGTCAATATTAAGTGAGTTTTTCCTTAAAACAAGCAAAATAATCTGCCAATGGGGTCAGCTAAATAATCTTGTTTTTCTTTTGACGTAAGATTGTTTTGCTTATCCCATTGGCAGATTATTTAGCTTTTTTTAAGGAAAAACTCACTTAATATTGGCATATTATTTCTCAAAAGAATTTTTAGATATTTGGACTAGAAACAAGACAAAAAATCTAAGTAAGAAAAGCATTTTTTGCAGTGTATTTGTTTTATTTCGGCTAGAATTAAAAAAAATTTTTTTTTTAAATACCATTTTAAGGTCAATAATATTAGCCCTCTTAAGCAATATCTTATTTTTGATTGTCTACAGAAAAAAACTGCCATTTGATTAATGAAACTGTCAAATGACTTGCCTAATTAACCTACACTGCAAAAAATGCTTTTCTTGCTTAGATTTTTTGTCTTATTTCTAGTCTAAATATCTAACATTTCTTATTTTAAGAAGGATTTTCTAGACAAGCAAAACAAATTGTCTTGATTTGAGAAATACAATGCCAATATTAAGTGAGTTTTTCCTTAAAACAAGCAAAATAATCTGCCAATATGGTAAGTAAATTAATCTTGTTTTTTCTTTTGACATAAGATTATTTTGCTTACCACATTGGCAGATTATTTTGCTTGTTTTACGGAAAAACTCACTTAATATTGGCATAATATTTCTCAAAACAAGACAGTATGTTTTGCTTGTCTAGAAAATTCTTCTTGATTCAGGAATTGTTAGATATTTGGACTAGAAACAAGACAAAAAATCTAAGTAAGAAAACCATTTCTTTTTTTTTTTTTTGCAGTGTAGTGAACCCTTAAGGTTATACTGAATACTAGTATCTTGAAAAATATCTAGTTAAATATTATGTACAATTATTAGAAATGAGTTATTAAAATGATTATGTTTAGAAATGTGTTTAAAAAAAATCTTCACGGTAAACAGAAATTGGGGACAAATATACAGGGGGGCTAATAACTCTGACTTTAACTGTACATGACTTTTTTGACTTCAGGATGATGTAACAAGGTATTAATGAATTAATTAACTCATATACAGTTGAAGTCAGAATTACTAGCCCCTTGAATTATTAGCTCCCCTGTTTATTTCCCCCCCCCCCAAATTCTTTTTAACAGAGATAAGATTTTCTCAACACATTTCTAAACATAATAGTTTTAATAACATCTCTAATAACTGTTTTAATATATCTTTGCCATGATGACAGTGAATAATATTTGACTAAATATTCTTCAAGACACGTCTATACAGCTTAAAGTGACATTTAAAGGCTTTGGGTTAATTAGGTTAACTGGGCAGGTTAGGGTAATTAGGCAAGTTATTATATAACGATGGTTTGTTCTGTAGACTATTGAGAAAAATTGCTTAAAGGGGCTAATAATTTTGTCCTTAAAATAGTGTTTAAAAAAATAAAAACTGCTTTTATTCTAGCTGAAATAAAACAAATAAGACTCTTTCCAGAAGAAAAAATATTATTAGACATACTGTGAAAATTTCTTTGCTCGGTTAAACAAAATTTAGGAAATATAAAAAAAAAGAGAAAAAAATTCTAAGGTGGGGGGGGTATAATTCTGACTTTATTCTTCAGCTTCTCATGCTACCAAATAATTTCTGCCATTTGACTGGAAGTGTTTAAAAAAAAAAAAAAAAAACATTTTTATTTATTCATTTATTTTGACAGGCAACTGTGTAAAGCGACTGGCTAACGCGATTGAAAAAAAACCTGCGAGAGTTTCAACTGATTATACAAACACATTCTTTCCACCGCAATAACCTTTTCTCACAGCAAACTCTGATTCACATTCCCAGACATTTACATAAAGGCCAGTACTGCAGTATCCTGACCATCACAGTATGCATAATACGCATTTTACTTCTGTACGAGGAACGCTCATCATCATAATGTTAATTGCTGGGGTCAGATTAGCAGTGAAATCATCCTTCAGTTGTTATATTCCTTCAGACTAGTTGAAAGTAGCTTTAGGGGAAGTATTCAAAGTTCTGCACTGATGTAAGTAATTTGCTGTGAATGGTGTGGCCTGTGCTACACTCTTCTCCTCCACTTCCCTTTTCTTGTTTGCTGTATATCTTCCTCTTCCCGAGCCTGTTTCTCCACCATTATGCTGACAGATTTACTCCGCTGATTTAATTCAATCTATCGGACAACAGACTTGATATATTCCAGCAGTGGGACAAAGGTTCAGATATCTTCAAGTTGTTCTATCAGGCTGAAGACAATTAAACAAATAACCTTTGAACGCAGTCTTGGTTCTTTCATTCAATTAAGTGGATTATTTTGTTGCAGGGCAGTGCTTAAAAACCCCAAACTCTGTGTAGGTCTTATTGTATATAGGAAAATGTTCTTACTTTTCCCAGAAAATCAAGACAAAAATACAATTGGTGCAAATTTAATCAAGAAATAAATAAATCATTTAAATAAAAAATTGTGTTTTAATTATGACTCTGAAATTGCATACTATTTGAGTCTGTTATCCTATATTCGTTACTCCCTTTTTTAAAAGTCAAGTTAACTTGACAACAGGTTTAATTACTCTTATAATCGTTTTTACAGCGCATTATTTACATTTATGTCACAAATGTTGTGGTATGGCGAAGCAGTGGTAAAGTAGGTAGTGCCGTCGCCTCACAGCAAGAAGGTCGCTGGTTCGAGCCTCGGCTAAGTTGGCGTTTCTGTGTGGAGTTTGCATGTTCTCCCTGCGTTCGTGTGGGTTTCCTCCGGGTGCTCCGGTTTCCCCCACAGTCCAAAGACATGCGGTACAGGTGAATTGGGTAGGCTAAATTGTCTGTAGTGTATGAGTGTGTGTGTGTGTGTGTGTGGATGTTTCCCAGAGATGGGTTGTGGCTGGAAGGGCATCAGCTGCATAAAAAAACTTGCTGGATAAGTTGGTGGTTCATGCTGCTGTGGCGACCCCGGATTAATAAAGGGACTAAGCCTCACAGCAAGAAGGTCGCTGGGTTGCTGGTTCAAGTCTCGGCTCAGTTGGTGTTTCTGTGTGGAGTTTGCATGTTCTCCCTGCGTTCGCGTGGGTTTCTTCCTGGTGCTCCGGTTTCCCCCACAGTCCAAAGACATGCAGGTACAGGTGAATTGGGTAGTCTAAATTGTCCAAAGTGTATGTGTGTGTGTGTGTGTGTGGATGTTTCCCAGAGATGGGTTGCGGCTGTAAGGGCATCCGCTGCATAAAAAACTTGCTGGATAAATTGGTGGTTCATACCGCTGTGGGGACCCCGGATTAATAAAGCGACTAAGCCGACAAGAAAATTAATAAAAAAATTAAATCAAATTAAATTTAAAGTGATCAATCCAACCCACTCAAGATTACTTCAAGACCACTAGAATCACCCTGCACTTAAGAATTCAAAACTCAGGCCTTCTGGTGGTATCCAGTATAGCAAAGTCCACTAAAGGAGGTCAAGGGTTTTCATATATGACTCTATAATTTATTTATTGCAGTGGTTTTACTGAAACTCTGAATGCTTTACTTCAGCAGGGAATGATAAATACTCTGCATCGCTGAACCATATTTCCTCTCTAAGTGTTTCACATTTATATAACCTCTAAAACTTTTATCAGACACATCCCATTTTGCAGCAACATTTGTTGAGATAGAATGATCATGTTAGGATGTCACACGGCACGCTATAAATTCGTGCTGCTTGTCTCTTCTGGATGTGTGAAGATGAGTCACATCCTGAACGCGTCTGAAGATTTGACACAGCACATCTGAACCCATGAAGCCGATGCCCCTCGGAATCTGTTAGCGTCAAAGGGAATTCTTGTACCGTAATCTCTTCCGCTGTTTTTTTTTTCCATATTTTATTGCAGCGTGAAGAACGCGCCGATGAAAACAGGACAAAAGACATCACTCTTCTGTGTGCGATATCAAAAGGTCAAGCCTGAGGATTTAACTTGTTATCTGGTGGGAATTATGGATTCAGTTCTCAGCGAGACGAGTTATCGCAGGTGCGGTGCCTGTGAATGTGTGTTCCTCGGATGGATGTTGGCCTTTTAGATGGAAAAGATTCATCCATCTACAAAAGCAATCACAAAAATGTGAAAAGACAGCTACTGTTCTTTTGCATTTGCCGTATAGCTTTCCTTATTGGGGTTGAGTTTTTACAAGGGTTACATAAATCAGTAAGATTTATTTACATAAGCTTTGTTTCTTGTAATATTTCAGGCAGAATCGCCCTGAGCCTTTCTCAAACCTTACCTTAAATAATCCAAGAATTCCCTCAAGGAAGGGGGTGTGTGCATAACAAAAGGCATTCACACTTAGTGAAAAAGTCACACCCTTCACAGTGGTTCAAAAGATGCCTGAAGTTATATATTTATTGTTTTGATTATGTCTATTTTTGAGAGAATGAGACCATTGTACCAAATCGCACTGAGCCATTTCAAATGATATCAAACATGATAGTTAAAGTCAGTTTGGTTAATCTAGAACATTCAAACATTGAAATGACCATATGTGAGATGGGGTGGAAGTAGCCGAGTTTCAGCAGACTCAGATGCAAATGCAGCAGGAACTGGTTTTTCCTGCATTCCCACCTGCTGGGTTGTGGAGTCACCAGTCTCTGTTTTTTAGCTCATGTTTTGAATTGTCAAAGATATCAAAATATTTGTAATATTTCAACTCTCACATTTCTCAAATCCAGAAATTCACTCACTGTTTACTCTCCCCCATGGGGTTCCAAAGTGGAGCCATTGATTGATTGATTGATTGATTGATTGATTGATTGATTGAAAAGAAGTATATAGTATATATGAAGAGTTTGGCTTTTGCATATATTTTTTATATTGTGACATATTACAAATAGTTAAATTTTTATTACAATAACACTTATTACAATAATGCTGTACCGGCAGTGGCGTAGCGCAAAATGCGGAGGCCCCCTTGCAGGGATCACTGACGGGCCCCCTGATGATGGGGGGTGCGACAACGCGGGGAAGCCTTCACAAACTGAGGAGCGATCACAAACTAAGGAGCAGGAAAAGGAGGCGGGGTGGAGCGACAACGCGGCCAAGCCTTTACAAACTGAGGAGCGATCAAAAACCGAAAGCGTAGATAGTGTCAAAGCAGCCAGAAGTCATTCATTTTCAATGAGAACCGACGGCGAGAAACAGCGTGGCGCGTCTTCTCCGGTGTGAGCGTTGAGGAGAGTTGAAATCAAGTCAACTTTATGGTATGAGCTATGACTTGGTTCGGCAGCAAGCAATCAGAATTAAGTAGTCCACCGCTTGGTAGGAGTTCAGAGAACACAGACCTGTGAACTTTGGTTCCGACCACAGTTGTTCCCAAGATTATTGCGATTGCCGGATTTTCAGTTATTTATAATATTGCTCAATTGGTACTAATGGACCCAAAGTGTGCAGAGAAAATACCCCCCACACTAATACACTAACACCAGCAGCCTGAACCGTTGATACAAAGCAGGATGGATCCATACTCAATGTTGTTGACGTCAAATTCTGACCCGACCATCTGAATGTTGCAGCAGAAATCGAGAATCATCAGACCAGGCAACGTTTCTCCAATCTTCTACTGTCCAGTTTTGGTGAGCCTGTGTGAATTGTAGCCTCAGTTTCCTGTTCTTAGCTGACAGGAGTGGCACCCGGTGTGGTCTTCTGTTGCTGTAGCCCATCCGCCTCAAGGTTTAACGTGTTGTGTGTTCAGAGATGCTCTTCTGCAAACCTCAATTGTAACAAGTGATTATTTTAATAACTGTTGCCTTTCTATCAGCTGGAACCAGTCTGGCCATTCTCCTCTGACCTCATTTTTCTGACCTCACAAGCATTTGCGCCCACAGAACTGCCGCTTACTTGATATTTTCTCTTTTTCGACAATTCACCGTAAACCCTAGAGATGGTTGTGCATGAAAATCCTAGTAGATCAACAGTTTCTGAAATACTTAGACCAGCCCGTCTGGCACCAGCAACCATACCACATTCAAAGTCACTTTAATAAGATAGAACTGTTGATTTTATTGATGTTAAGGATGTTAAAATGAACAGAACATTCGCTGTTTATTTTTATAAATATAATAATTTAATATAATAACTTTAATAAATATAATTAAAAAAATTAAAAACAAAACGTATGTCAGAGCAAGCTGAATTTGCATAATTTGTTGTATCCATTTACACTTAACTACTTAAAACCAAAGACTATGACTGCTACTATCACTATGACTGCTATGGATACAATTTGCTCATACCGTACTTTGAATTTGCTGCATTTAATCCATCAGCCATCAGTTATACAGTGTGCCACAGCAGTCATAGAACACAAGGCACATCGCTTAATATAATGCAAATGGTTTGGACTGTTGTAAGATACGGGCCGATGCTCACGCCTGTGTGTTTTCGCATGTGCATCAGCCCTCACAGATTTGCCGGAGTGTGGTTTTTGCATGTCCTCAGCAGGCACACACACACACACTTGCATGCGGTTCGGCCGGGCTCGGGGATCCGGGCTGTGTGCGCACTGATCCAGAAGATGTCGAGATCACATCACGCAGAGAGCCCTTGCTCCCCAAACCCCCGCTTATAGCTCCCAGCCGCAAGCTAAACGTTTGGCAGATACGTGCGCTTTATGCTTGTCAGATCGTGTCCCACATGCACAGATATGTAAATCAGACTGACAAATAACTCAAGCCCTGGTTAGAGAGGAGAGGGCATTTGCACTCAGAGATCTAGGCTAATGCAGAGAATGAAGTGAGAATTTATTCAAGTCCAAAAAGGCATGGCTTGCTTGACAGGATGGTGCCGGCGCCATTGCTCTCTTTTGTCTCGGAAGAAAATGCGATGCCACGGGGCAATGATGACTTTAATAAAACATTCATGCCACACAGAAATCCGACTGCATAAACGGCTGAACTTCAGATGACAAATGATAAAATTGCTTATGAGAGACGTTATTTTAAGGTTGCTATTATGCAGGTTTGTTTCTCCAGAGACACAAACTGTAAAAGTTATACAGTGGAAGTCAGAATTATTAGCCCCCCTTTGAATTTTTATTATTTTTTTTTATATTTCCCAAATGATGTTTAACAGAGCAAGGAAATTTATGTCAGTATGTCTGATAATATTTTTTTCTTCTGGAGAAAGTCTTATTTGTTTTATTTTGACTAGAATAAAAGCAGTTTTAACATTTTTAAACACCATTTTAAAGACAAAATGAATAGCCGCTTTAACCCTCTGGGGTCTGAGAGTGTTTTGGGGATCTGGAGAAGTTTTGACATGCACTGACATTTTGTGTTGTTTTCAGTATCTTAAAAACAAATAAATGGCTAAAGTGTGATAATACTGTAAACAGCACAAGCTGTGCTACAATAATACCCAAGCAGAATGTTTGTATGTGTTTGTGTTTTAGAGAAAGAAGCGTTTATGCGTGGTTAGACTCCCGTCTCGCCTAGCAAACAGGTCGCAGCATTAGTACACTGCTTTAATCTTTCACTAAGTGTACCTAAGCATTTTAGTGAAAACCTCAGATATTGTTTGCTAGTTCTTGTTAGTTGTGCACCTTTTTATCTACCAAGTTTGTCAACGCCATTCTAACGACACAGATCACTCTGCCTATTCATACCAGAGTCCCACAGAAAATATTCATATTTTATTTTATTAAGTAATTTTTTCTTATTTTATTCTGATTTTATTTTATTATTTATTTATTTTTATTGTATTATTTGATTTGAGTATTTTACTTTATTTTATTTCAATTTAAACACTCGACATTGTTCACCAGTCATAACAATTTGGGCTTTCATATTTAATTAAATTAAATTTATGTTTTCCATTTTCTATTATTTATTAATATTTGAACTGATTATTATTATTTTATTTATTTATTTACTTAGATTTGTTTTATTGTATTGTTTATCATTTTATTAAATTTTTATTATTTTAGTACATTTTTATTATTTTATTTTATTTTATTTTATTTGAGACTAAAGCTAAAACAGAGCCATGAGATATGAGTTTTTTTTATCTACAGAGTTTTGCTAAAGCTAAGCAATACTCTGTCTGTTAAATTTAATGGATGAACCTGAAAGTGACTTTAAAACCTTCCAGTATGCTCAGTTTTTCCATTCATTAAAGCAGACATCCTGTATATATTTACGACAAATATTTGACACGCTATTATTAGTATTATTATTTTTTTATATCTTGACTCATAATAAGTTAAGAGAAATCTCTGAATAAACAACATATCTAAACAAACCCATTCAAAATATTCTATAATCGATAATAGGCAATAAAATAAATAATCACGGTTTATCTCCACATATTTCATCCAGTCAGTAATCAGATATAAAGCTAATCCAGTTTCTTGAACTAGATGCTAAACCTGAAAAAAAAAAAAAAAGAATATAACACACACACACACACACACACACACACACACACACACACACACACACACACACACACACACACACAAACACACACACACACACACACACACACACACACTTTATATTTGCATTTGTCGCTTCTATGGTTAAGGTTAGGGTTAAGGGCTAGATTGCTTTGGGACGGCAAATAAACATTGACAGAATGAATGTTACAATCAAGACGTGACCTAAAGTTTCTCACTTGCACCCACACAGCAAAATCGAAATCTAAAACTCCAAGATTATTTTTCTTCTTCATCACCGCAGCCAGCAGGCATAAACTATTTGCTTAAAAAAATTGAAAAATAGCCAAAATCATTAACAGATATTTGTGTGCGATTGCTTTAAAAATGATTGTGTTGCCAGTTTGTGATTTAAAAAATAAACAAATAAATAAACGAGGCACAAATCTGCAATGATATTTAACATCTGTAGGCTGACCTATAAGATTAAGAGAAAGCGGTAAACAGCCGGATGATTATGCAAATGCAGATATAAGATATGAGTCACTTTGTGTAATGGCTGCTGAGTGCTTGTACCAATTTTTTTACAGTTTAAAATAGACAGCATATAGGTCTGCTTTTCAGCTCTTTTTAATGCCGACTGTTCTTCAGCGTGGAATACAACAAAGGAAAGATATCATGCTGGTTTGACAGAGTATTGAATCTTCTGTGGAAACGAAATAACCTAAATAAAAAAAATCCCACCCATGCAGAATGAGCCCGCAGACATTCATCAAAGTCACTGTAACCGTCAAAGACTCGACGCATTGTTGCCTATCAAATTTGCTGTTAAAACTGTGGTACAAGCATGATATGAATTAGCCTAGCGGAGGACGACGTGTTCCTGAATCAACACACATTTCATTGGGTGAATGTTGATCCAAGACCTGTATGAGAATCAATCTGAATCTATATGATGGATTTGCTGCTAATTCTATTTGGCATAAGAGTCTGACAGCGTTTCAGACCTCTTGAGAAAAGTGTAAGCTGAAGAATCTCTTGAAAATAATGTTCAAGCCTATCTGCTGTAGAAATTTGGAAATTTATTTTACACATATAAATAAATGTAACTCTAGTTCCTATTTTAGTCATGCTTGCAATGTCAATAATGCAGAATTTCCCAGCAGGTACAGGATGTCAACATGATGTCAGATTGATGTTGTACCCCAATGTCATAGGGTGTTGCATATTTTGATATACGAACCCAATGTCAAAACAACGTCAGGGTCCAACATCCGATAGACATTGCATTTTGATCACTTTCCAACGCAACCTAAACACAACCTAATATTATTGTCTAATGTTATTACAGCTTGATGTGTGGACGTTACATCTATGACCTCTTTCAGATGTTGGATTTTGGCTGACAAATAATTGTCAGTGTTTGTCATCAATATGACACGAAGTTTAATATTAAACTAATTTCGAGAGGAGCATGTGCTCATGATTGACCCAGCTGACCTACGTTAGCTAATCACGATTCTCCAATCAAAGGATCCCAAGTCACAATATTTATCCTTATTTCTAAGGATAGATATACAGCCTAGCTAGTACCAGCCTAGGCTGGTTTTAGCTGGTTGACCAGGCTGGTTTTAGAGGGGTTTTGGCCCTTTCCAGGCTAGTTTTCAACCATTTCCAGCCTGGTCTTAGCTAGTCAGGCTGGAAAATGACCAGTTAAATCCAGCTAAAATCAGCTTGACCAGCCTGGTTTAAGCTGGACATAGCTGGTTTTGGCTGGGCTCCCAGCCTGGCTATGCTGGTCAAGCTGGTTTTAGCTGGTCATCTCCCAGCCTGACCAGCTAAGACCAGGCTGGAAATGGCTGGAAACCAGCCTGGAAATGGCCAAAACCCCTCTAAAACCAGCCTGGTCGACCAGCCAACCAGCCTAGGCTGGTTTAAGCTGTTTTTTTCAGCAGGGTGTTGCTACAGAGATCTTATAGTAATGCATAACAATGTGATTTCCCTTTTATTTGGGTCTTTAACAATACATGACCTCCAAAGACGACCGCAGTTTGTCCTCGGAAGGAATGGCATCCATTAAAATGTGCCAATCGCTAACAAAGGAAATTTGTCCGCTTGACTGTTGACCTGACCAAGGTTGAGTAGCACTGATCTATGCTAACCACTGTGAAAGAACAGCACTGAATTCAAATGAACCAAATGTGGAAAAGCTTTTCTCTGAAAAAAAAAAAAAAATCATGCAATTGTTCTGGAAATACCACTGGACTTGATTGTGGGATTATGAAATAGCATTAGAGGTGAAACATTGAATGTAATGATTTACAATTGAAGTCAAAATTATTAGCCCCCCTGTGAATTATGAGCTGCTTTCCTCATCGAGACGAATACATAAATAAATAAATAAAAAAGTCCACATAATGTTAAGATATACTGATACTGCTATACTTGTGGGGACCCTTTCCACCAATGCTAGCATGCCATGTATTTTTGTGCCAACTATACAGCATTATGCACTCACTCTTTCAACACTCCACACTGTCCGATATGATGCAACGCTGTCTAGTTCACTGACTAAACAATAAACCATGTGAGCTTCCTGACATGCAAGCTTTTTCAAACGGGCAACAAGCACCATTAACCAAGAGACGTGTGACAGTTTAAACAAGCTCAATGTGTAAATGCGCTTCCTACAACAAGAAAGATAAAAGACTACATTTCCTTTTCTCAGAAGTGCATTCTTTCAATGTGCTTCCAACCTGTCTGCAAGCATCAGAATTTTCTGTTTTGGCATTTCATTGTATGCCCTGCCGCCGAGCCAATGTCTGCCAGGGACACATTGAGAAGGGTTGTCTCTGATGATAATAACAATGCTCGGGGGGGTGGCAGCTCTTGTAGCGCACGTTATCTTCAGTCTACCATGCACAAGAGTGTTTTTTTTCACACGCCTGGTGAAGCAGCGTTAGGCAAATGTCAAGACAACCATTGTCAGCCTCGCACATTTATTGTGTAGCATATTAGTAAAGCAACTGCACGATTGCTTTGCTACCTCATATTCTGTTGCAGGAGTGTGGGTCAATGAATGAATGATGTATGAATCAATAAATCAATTAATCAATATATTAATGAATCACTTAATGAACTAACCAAACTTCCATCCATTTATTTATCCATCATTCACCCATCCAACCACCCAATCAAACCATCCATCCGTTCATTCATCCCTCCAACCAACCAACTGTACATCCAACCAACCAACCAACCAACCAACCAAAGAACAAGTCAATAAAAAGGCAGATATATAGCACCATTGCTTCTCTTCCTCATAATCTGTTGCAGGAGTGTGGGCCAATGAATTAATTAATGAATGATGTTTGAATTAATGAGTCATTTATTAAACTGTCTATCCATCCATCTATCCAACCAACCGTCTGTCTGTCTATCCAGCCATCAATCCAACCAACCCTCCTTCCATCCATCCATGCAACCATCCGTCTGTCCATCAGTCCATCCAACCAACCAACCAACCAACCAACCAACCAACCAACCATCCATCCATCCATCCATCCATCCATCCATCCATCCATCCATCCATCCATCCATCCATCCATCCATCGAACTAACTGTCTGTTCATCTGTCCATCTGTTTAGCCATCCATCCCTCCATCCATAGATCTAACCAACCATCCATCCATACAACAAACCAACCAACCAACCAACCAACCAACCAACCAACAAACAAACTTATTGAACCAACCAATCACCCATTCAAATAACCAACCAACCAACCAACCAACCAACTAATTTAAATAAATTAATAAACTAACCAACTAACCAACCAACCATCTAACAAATTAATGAACTAACCAACAAACCATGCAAATATCCAACCAACCAACCAACTTATTAAAATAAATTAATAAACTAACCAACCAACCAACCAACCATCTAACAAATTAATGAACTAACCAACAAACCATGCAAACATACAACCAACCAACCATGCAAACATCCAACCAACCAACCAACTAATTAAAATAAATTAATAAACTAACTAACTAACCAACCAACCAACCAACCATCTAACAAATTAATGAACTAACCAACAAACCATGCAAAGATCCAACCAACCAACCAACCATGCAAACATCCAACCAACCAACCATGCAAATATCCAACCAACCAACCAACTAATTAAAATAAATTAATAAACTAACCAACCAACCATCTAACAAATTAATGAACTAACCAACCAACCATGCAAACATCCAACCAACCAACCAACCATGCAAACATCCAACCAACCAACCAAACCAAAAACCAACCAACCATGCAAACATCCAACCAATCAACCAACCAACCAAAAAACCATCTAACAAACCAATCAACCAACCAACCAACCAACCACCTAACAAACTAATGAACTAGCCATCCAAACATCCAACCCAACTCAACCAACCAACAATGCAAATAACCAATACATAGTCAGTCAGACAAACAGACAGACAGACAGACAGACATGCATACATAGAGTACAGTACCATTATTCCTATACAGATCTTATAGTAATGTATAGCAAAGTCATTTCTCAATGTCTTAGTAAAGCAACTGCACAATTGCTTTGCTTCTCTGTAATCTGCTGCAAGAGTGTGGGTCTAAGGTCTGAGCTTTCGACGGGATGTGCAGGACAGACCCGGCTGATGGCAGCTGCCAATGGAGGGAATACGAAGGATCCGCTTGGCAGAGAAAAGTGGCAAAGGTTCAGAAGCACCAGGCAAAAACCCATCCAACCTTTCAGGGAAGGTGCTAAGTAAGCATCTTATCGCAATCCTCAAACACATTGTTGTGCTGCTTTCCCTGTGTTGTGTCCGTCTTTTGTGTTGCGGTGCATTTCGTTGACTTTCCAAGCATGCGCTGCATCCAGACGGCTCACACAGTTCTCATTAAAGTTTAACAAGAGAGGAAACACAGGCAAAACCACATACATTTTCTCAAGTTTCACTCCACAAGAGATGGGATCAATAATAAATAGGGTTTTGGTGGCATGAGGGAGGAGCCGACGTGCAAAGGGATTAACGGAGAGGTGTTGTGATTGTGTGTTTCATATATTTATAGTGGCACATACCTGGAAAGCAGAGTGTGATTATACATTATTCATAATCGCGTTGTATTAGTACCAATTTGCATGTAAAGTGTGGGTGTGTGCATGTTTGAATAGATATCGAAACATGCAATGTATATATGTCAACAGCATGTTAAACACAAAAGCAGACATATACAATTGTCACAATTAGCAACAAATCTTGTGGTAATTACATAATGTATAATATTTAGGGGTGGCAAGGTGGCTCAGTGGTTAGCACTGTCATCTCACAGCAAGAAGGTCGCTGGTTCGAGTATCACTTGGGCCAGTTGGCATTTCTGAGTTTGCATGTTCTCCCCGTGTTCACTTGGGTTTCCTCCAGGTACTTCGGTTTCCCCCACAGTCCAAACACATGTGCTATAGGTAAATTGAATGGACTAAATTGGCCGTAATGCAAAAAATCCCAGATTTTTACCATGTTTTCAGATTTTACCACATTCTCACCATGTTATTTAATTATTTATATTATTTTTTGGCTTTTGTTTTGTCTTACCTGCTTTCTCTAACCGTTCTTCACCGGACTCGATCCCCATCATCGCTCCACGTCACAAGTTTGTCAACGTACATGGGGAGCCACTGGACATCCTGATAACAGCAGAAAAGCCGTCCACATGAAGATAAGTGATCAGCTGGTAAAGAACATCATCACACCGCCTCATGGTGTTCATTTTAAAGATAAAATGCAGCCATACGTGTCTCTGGCTATATAATTCACGATCTGCAGAAATGTATATAGGGGTACGTTTTCAGAAAGAGCCTATGTTGAATAAAGTATCTAATAAAATATATATTTATGACATATGTAAAACCCAGAAGAGGCATTTGAAGTAAAATATATTTTACAGTGTAGAGTAATGTAGACCATACTTTAGTATATTACTAAACTCACTTGAACGGCAAAGAATAGGAGAAACCGAAAGCCCAATATGACACCTCCAGTAAAAGAACTCTTTTAATTGAAGCTGCCAGTCAAATCAATGATGTTAGAAGCTTCACCTCCCAGAGAAACAGCTAGTAGTCCCCATGCTTAGGACTGAACACTCACATTTTTGGTCTATTTTAGTATTTCCCCAGCAGGAGTTGGCATTACATGAATTCCTTTGAATTCTGACTACTTTCATAATCATATTCAAAAATATCTTGCATAAATGGTTAGTACATTGCTATTTCTTTTCAGAGTAACATTTTGGATTGGGTTTAGGAATGCAAAAGTGATTTGAAATGATGCAAACTTGGCACAGGATACTAATTCATAAAAAGTATACGTAGATTGGTAAATGTTTGGCTTCCACTGTACTTCCGTGTTTGTTGTATTAAATCTCATAATATAAGAACACCATGTCATTTCAAACGCTTTCGATTTCAAATCAATGAACTCTTGTAGGACAGCACTCTCGTACATAGCTCGTACAACCATGTTTGCACAGCTTCTAATTCTTATGTTTTGTTCAGTACAGTTACTAGCTTTCTTGGCATGGCTTTAAATGTGTCAGAAAGCCAAATGCGCCAATTACACACTGAGGTGCCATGCTGAGTTTTCTAACTTCTTTTGTCAGTGGACTCGTGGCTTTTTCTAACAGGACCGCTGACAGAACTCACAAACTTCTTGCTGCTATGGCAACATTGACATGATTTGGCATTCTTCACATTGCAACAGTGTTGTTAAAAATACAAGAGATTCACAAATAAATGCGTTACATATAAGGTGTTTTGAAATATGATATTGTTTTGAATGGATTTGAAATAGAAAGAATATATATGAATGAGTCTTAGACCTCATTTATACTAATGCGTTATAAGTTTTGCTACGGTTATGTCATCCGTCCACACTACGCCAGAGTTTTCGAAGACTGAAAGAGGAGCTTTTTGGAAACACTGAAGAGGCTGTTTGCTTCTTCATCTCAGTGGGGATGGGGGAAAATGGAGACATCTGAAAATGGAGGCGTGGCTGCAGACATTCGCTTCTTTGATTGGTGGTTTTCCTCAATATTAACCCTCCTGTCAGAATTCTAATAGTGAGATTAGATTCAGCGGTAGATCCGTGATAGACAGTCCGACGAGCTCTCATCAGCTCTCATATGACTGAACCAAAACTGAAACCAACTAGATGGAGGCGCCGAGAATAAAGCAGCGCGATGCTGACAGAACAAACACAAACACTAGTACAAGAGCGCGCGCGTCTGAGGGACGCAGAGACGCGGCGCGCGCGCACACTCAGAGACAGAAACAGGACCAGACATGGGTAGTGTCCGAGCTCTGCCACCAAAACAAGAATTTACAAGACCAGAGTGACAGAACCCTGACAAACTCAATGTCATGTTCAAGAAACCAGTCTGAGATGATTCACGCTTTATGAAATGGTGCGTTATCCTGCTGGAAGTAGCCATCAGAAGATGAGAACACTGTGGTCATAAAGGGATAGACATAGTCAGCAACAGTACTCAGGTAGGCTGTGGCGTTGACACGATTGCTCAAGTGGTACTAACGGACCCAAAGTGTGCCAAGAAAATCTCCCCCACACCATTACACCACCACCACCTGTCTGATCTGTTGATACAAGGCAGCCATTCTTTCATGTTGTTGACGGAAATTCTGACCCAACTACCACTGTAGTATATACTATAAATTACTATAGAACTTTTTAACGTGGGATCATTTAAATGTGGATAATCTAGTTTGAAGCCATACTTTATTTTGCATTGCTGTCTAACTAACTTGATGTGCCTTTCAGATGACTGTCCTTTTCAGCTTATGAGTTCAGCAGCACTGCAAGATGCACATGATGGATACACACAGATGCCAAATGTCTGTTTTTTTTCCCTACAATGACAGCTAATCTCTAGCATCTCATGGCTTCATGCTGGTGCTTTAGTCTTTCCAATGCAGATAGACTGTGACTACACTGGGGTGGGCAATTAATTTCCCCAAGGGGCCACATTAAAAACTGGGTTAGTTTTAAAGGACCAGACCAGTACAGTTAATGGTAACACTTTATTTTGATGGTCCAGTTTAGTATTAGTAGACTGTCTGCTTAATGTATGTTGATACTGCTTCTTCAACAGAAATTTTACTGCCTATAAGAAACTTTGCAAGGACATGTCAACTTACATTAACCCCAACCTAACAGTCTACTTATAATCTAATGAAAATTAGTTGCAATGTAACTTAAATTAAACAAATGGACCATCAAAATTAAGTGTGACCCAGTTAACTCCAACCCGGGGCCCTTAGAGATATGTGCCCAGGGCTACATTTTTGGGAACCATGAAATGTTCAGCCAGGGCTACGTCCGCTTACAGTTATTGTTTTTGTTTGCACAAGTCCATCTATTTCTGAGAATCTCCAATATGTTACTGGGCTTCATTTTCCCGCACATGATATTTCTCGTAAATCCATCAAAGGCCGCTGTGTACATTTGTGTAAATCTCAAATAAGGGCCACGTTTTCCCATTTTACACTCATTTACACATCCTTCTCCTGTGAGAGAAGCCTTATACTGCATATACAATACCATCTCTTGCCAACATTTTGATTTAGTGGCTAATTTGTATGAATTTGTACGATCTCATTCATACAATTTGTGCGGTGTATTCATAAACTAATTTTGAGAGGATCACGTGCTTATAATCAACACGGCTGGCTCCTTATTAGCTCCGTAATCAGCCCCTTTCCACTCCCTACATCCTCCCCCTTTTTCTGATCGGGCGACACGGCTGCCCAGGGGCTAGCACTGTTGCCTCACAGCAAGAACACCGCCGGTTCAACCTATCGGGCCGGTTGGTGTTTCTGTGCGGAGTTTACATGTTCACCCCGTGTTCGCGTGGGTTTCCCCCGGGTTCCCCGGTTTCCTCCCACCGTCCAAACACATAAACCATAGCCAATCAACTAAACCAAATTATCACCCAATTTAACCTTAGTTTACACTTCTCTCGGAGATAAGCAGGGGAGTTCTCGAGACCTACCTGACCTCGAACTCCCATCTCGCCCTTCTAACAGGAGGGAGCCCCGGGCTCGAGGATATTACGAGCTCAGGGTTCTCTCCCGGGACAGCATGCCAAATACGCTTTATTGATTATCAGCTAAGTGTGAACTCTTGAAAATATGATTGGTGGGGATATTTCAATAATTGGTGGACATTGGTGCAAAAGAATTCCCTCAGTCCACGCTACATCTATGCCCCTGTCTTCTGCCAAAGATCATAATAAAGCCTGCAGTTTTAAATGCAATCTTATTTTTAATGCTCATTATGACTGTAAGATATTGTTAAATTGTCAAGCAACCCCATTGAAAGACAACCTACATGTGGCAGTGATCGGTAATTATTTCATTTCGAAAACTGAAAAGGTAAACTCCTTTCTAGTGTAAATGATGATGCTTTGTTGTTGTTGTTTGTTTCCACAGTACTGCTTCATAAATGAAGGGAGGGCTCCAAACATCTGCATAGTTCTTTGAAACTAGAGGCCCGTGAGTCCAGGTTGAAACAGAGGGTTCCAAATGCCACATCGAGCCACATGCTAATTAGCGCCGGAGAGAGTTAGAAAGATTTCCTAATGACACTCCCCCGGGGGGATTCAACCACCAAACTCACAAAATTTCAGAGCGTGCTTCTGTCGGCTCTGACAGCGAGAGCAATGGGAACAGCTTTTACAGGGGGAAACAAAGACTTTGCGGATCTCCTGTGGGAGGCTTCATTTGAATCCTCTGTCTCTCGCTGTAGCTCTAGCGTCAGTTGCTTCTAAGCAGTTACACGAAACAGCTGCATAATTGTGCCTCAAGCTTCAGTGCACAGAGCGGGAAACTATAACATAGAAGGGAATGGGAAAAACTTCACTCGATTTGGGCAGAGTTTGAGTAAACTCTCAACACTGCTCTGAGGGACACGTAGTTTTGTTTGCTTCAGAAGCGCAGAGTAAAATGGAAACTAGCGCATCCATTTGACTGAGGTCTCGTGTTTTGGTTTTGCGAGGGATCCTACTTTATGTCCTTTTCACAAGGATCAAAGCTTTTTGGTTAGCATGAGTTGTTTAAGCCTGCTGGTCAGTTATACAAGTACACCATTAACTGGCCAAAAAGCATGGCTGGATTTGAAACAGCATGTACACATGTGGCTTGCACATTCTTCTTGATTTTTTGTGCCTCTTTGATTGGTTATGTTGCGGCAAAGCCGTAAAACAAAAATAGAGCAAGGTTATGACTGGCAACAATAGATTAGCCACATTAGCTTAGCTGATTTTCCATTCTAACATGAGGCAAATCTTTTTAAACTTTGTAATCAATTAGTCAGTCAATCCAAATGTGAATAAGGTGTGTTTTCATCAGGTTTACTGTATTTGTAACCCAGCTGGGTTGCACTTCCTGATTTTGCCAAGTGCTAGTTGTCCTAAAAGCAACATTTTTTTTTTTATGATGACCCAGGGACAACAACTCCATCAGCCAATCAAACATCATGACGTCATCATTATGTGCCCTATGCAACGGCCACAAAAATTCATTATTACCAGTGAAGAGGACAAGTAAAAAGGTACGATCTTGAGTTTTCTCCTATCAATTTACCGAATGATCGCAAAATAAATATTTGTTTAAATCGACTCAACCTGGATTTTACAGTGAAATACAGTACGCCAGCGTCTTGAATACTCTCGTTTGTTTAAACAAGTGTTTTGTTCTGCATTTCAGGCGTTTGTCTTTGAATGAAAATGAATGTGATGCAACAGAAATTGGCAGTGGCATAATATAAACTAAAATAGAAGTGTTAGACAATTTTGCAGTCGTTTTAAGCTAGAAAAAGGCCTGTTTTAGTTGCGATTGATAGCTAGGCACATTATTAACTTGTTATCTTGTTTTTAATTTGAGCCAGAAAGTACATTAAAGCACATCAATCTAGCGTTAGAATTGTATGGACAGCTATTTAGGCTAACTAATTTGTCTTTCAGACTAATGTTAAATGTTTGCTAAGCTGAAAAACAAAGCTTATCCATAAATATTTATTTTGCGATCAACCTGTAAATTGATAAGAGTAAACTCAAGATCTTACCTTTTCACTTGTCTGTTTCACAGGTAAAAAAAATGCAGGTGTTTTTTTTTTTGTTTTGTTTTTTAGCAACCAACAGTTATCAAGGCAAGCGTTAGTGGGTGTAATGTTTTAAACCTCAACATGAACTTTTTTATGAATTTATATTCATTCATTTATTCATATTCCTTCAGCTTAGTCCCTTATTTTTCAGGGGTCGCCACAGCGAATTGAACCACCAACTATTCCGGCATATGTTTTACTCAGCGGATGCCCTTCCAGCTGCAAGCCAGTACTGTGAAACACCCATACACACATTCACTACAGCCAATTTAGTTTATCCCGTTTACCTATAGAGCATGCCTTTGGACTGTCGGGGAAACCGGAGCACCTGGAGGAAACCCATGTCAACACGGGGAGACCATGCACCTTCTTGCTGTCATGGTGACAATGCTAACCATCATGCCACCCATTTAATTTAGATAGTAATTTTTGTGATTTAAAATGTGCATTAACAAAGGGTGATGGAGATCAAACTAATGATGCATGCCAATGTTAGATATTTAAGAGATACAACTCTAATTATCTAAATCTAATATTAAATGAATTATTCTAATGGATACTTTTCGGAAAATATTTAAAATAAAGCTAGCATTTAAAACTATTCCTTTAGGTATTGAAAATACAGTCAGCACATGTACACAAACAAGTGAAAAAAAGACTAATGAATATATATATATATATGTATATATATATATATATATATATATATATATATATATATATATATATATATACACACAGAATGTTAATGCACATGTGCTGACCACCTGTCACCTTTTAATGCCAGTGCGCTTACCACACACCAGCTATTGGAGTGGAGAGACAGTGATAAAGCCAATTTGGTGGAAGGGGATGATTAGGAGGCCATGATCGTAAGGGCCAATAGAGGGACTTTGGCCAGGACACCGGGGTTACACCCCTGCTCTTTCACGAGAAGTGCCATGGGATTTTTAATGACCACAGAGAGTCAGGACCTCGGTTTAACGTCTCATCCGAAAGGCGGCGCCCACTGACAGTGTAGTGTCCCCTTCACTTTTACTGGGGCATTAGGACCCACACAGACCACAGGTTGAGCACCCTCTGCTGGCCTCACTAACACCGCTTCCAACAACAACCTAGTGTTCCCTAGTGGTCTCCCATCCAGGTACTGACCAGGCTCAGCCCTGCTTAGCTTCAGTGAGTAACCGGTCTTGGGCTGCAGGGTGATATGGCTGTGGCAACTGTAACAACTCTAAGCTTGCATATAAGTCAGGTGCTCTAGCACAGGGGTTCCCAAACTTTTCAGGCCGCGACCCCCAAAATGACAATGCCAGTGACTCGTGACCCCCAATTTCCTCTGAGGTGGTTATAAATACAGAAACCTTGCATGCAATGGCACACACACACACACACCAATGGACCCAAGTCTATTCTTCTTTTAATTTTTCAAAAAAATATATTTTTTTGTTTAATATGTTTGAGAGCTGTAAATGGGCCACAAAGTTTAACCAGGTGTTATGAAATCTGCTGCATCTGACGCTATTGCTGTGTCTTTAATACAATGCAATTACCCCAGGGGTTGCAATCCAAAAGAAGTAGTAACTATAAACTTCTATAGTAACTATATATGGTATAAACGACTATTTTTTTCTCTTCAGAAGGTTATGGATAAAATATGGTAAATCTTATGGTTTAATGAAAATAAATAGATTTTTGGAAACCACCAGGCGACCCCCCTTCATTGTCCCGCGACCCGTCGGGGGGTCCCGACCCCCACTTTGAGAACCATTGCTCTAGCAAACAGAAGTGCAAAAATTATGAGGATCATATAAAATAAACAAAGTCCAATAGTAGAGGTCATTGTGAGGTCACTTGTTAGTAACAAGTCATTTTTTAAGGCTATTCAGTGCCTGCTATCATTGCATATGTTGACCATAGCTGGCTAACTCAAAGCACACGTGCCATAGTTTGGACAGCTCATTTTAAAACTCTTTTTTTTTTTCTAAAGCACCTTCTAAAACAAATCATACCCCACACTCCTGGATCGTAGCTGCTCAGCCCTGCAGTCAAGATTTCATGATATTGGTGTAACGCATATTGGAAAAGCTGGTGAACGCTGTTTCTGACAGCTCAGAGAGGCTTGTTTAACCACCTGGTCAAAAAACCCTCAGGCACAAAAAATAAAAAAAACACCTCCAAACTATAACCCTTTCATCTCCATCTCCATTCAGGCCTGGACACATAGGTGTGTGCTTTGGCTTAATGATTAATGCACAATATTGGAAAAGACATAGCTATAATATAACCATGCCCATGATCAAATGCTTTACACCAGGCTACTGTTGCATTTGAGAAAAAGCCCAGTTACTTACCTGTAAGTTCACATTCATAAATGGGTTAAATTCTTATTCCTCTATTTGTTGAATGATAATCAGCTAGCAACCCACATAGCAACATTTCTCTGGCCCAGCTCTGGCCCACACAATCAGGTTTTGCTTGGCCCACATGCCGCAGTGAATTACGGTACATGACTGGACCAAATCTGGCTTCCAGACAAGAGCCAAACACGGACCATATCTGGGCCAAGTCTCAGCCAAGTTAATAACTAATAACTGGGCCTGAACTGGGCCAGATGGGTTGGTGTGTCAAGGTTGCAATGAAATTAATAAACCCATGGAGTGATGCGCTTTAGGCACAATATGGGCACGCTTTTTCTCAAAGTGACCTGATTGGTAGAATTTTTTTTCTTTACTCAAAAATTATTTTAGTGTATTTTAAATGTGGGTCAAGACTGGCCAAACTCACATGGCCCACTTATCAAATTTTTCAATCTGGGCCAAATACTACGTTTTTCATCTGGCCCAAATCTTGTGTGCCGCCTTAAAGACGGTGCCACCTCTGCCAAACCCGGGCCATGTTTGGCCCACATGCTGTATGCCAGTGCCGGATGAATGCCTGCTGTGCCAGCTTTATGCCAAATCTGGGCCGGAATTCTTTGCTACTAGGGAAAGGACTAGCTAATTTAAGCTATTACTTATTAAAACAGTAGCATAAAATGTAAATTTGACATAAGTGCAACGATTTGAGATGTTCAACTATTTTTATTATGTGCTTAATGCATTGGCATGGGGGGGAGGGGTGGCCTAAATGCATGCCTAAATGCATTAAGTTGCTGCCATTTGATTGGCTGATTAAAAATTTGCATTAATGAGCAGTTGGACAGGTGTACCCAATAAAGTGACTAGTTATTGTGTATAAAAAAAAATTAAATTAAGTCACTGCCAAGAAAACAATTCTGACTTCAGCTGTAAATTATACTAAATATATAATCCTAAAAGTTTTAAACTGTTCAAATTAAACTACTACGCAGCATTCCAGCAAAACAGAGCCACGGATTTGGCAGCAGATCCACTCACTAGCCTTGAAAACCACTTTAAAGATCCAGTTGGAATCGCAACACAGTTTGTTGACGCCTTAAAAGAAATCCTTTACTATAGTCAGAAAAGTTATTCCCTATAATTTAAGTGTAGAATAATACCTCCTGTCCTGCTGTGCGATGATTGCACTGCTTTTGTGGACTTGACGTGTATGATGTTGTTGTCTAAGACGCATGAAGTCAACGCAGCGAGAATCTTTTTAAGATCAGTAGCTCTTCTGTCACACACAGATGTCCTCTCTCGCTCTCGCATTGGCAACACTTCAGTCGTATCAGCTGTGACTCCAGTGTTTTTACCTGACACACAACTAAAAGACTTTCAGTAGCAGCAGATGTCATTGGCATGTCTGCAGTCACAGTAGAAAAGAGGAATGAAAGCACGTCTTTTGTTTTTTGTCTTTTTTTTTTTGTAGTCGTTTATTTACGGGTCTGAGGAGGATATCTTACTTACAAAATAAAAAACTCTATTAATATAACATCTATTAACGCGATCCATTTTTCCAAACATTCAATAATTTTCTTGTCGGCTTAGTCCCTTTATTAATCTGGGACAGCCACAGCGGAATAAACCGCCAACTTATCCAGCAATGTTTTTTTTTTTTTACGCAGCGGATGCCCTTCCAGCTGCAACCCATCTCTGGGAAACATCCACACACACATTCATACACTATGGACAATTTAGCCTATCCAATTCACCTGTACCGGTGAAAGCTAAAATAACAAAGAAGTGGCTCCACAACAACTTTCTGATTGTTCTTGAATGGCCCTGCCAGAGCCCTTACTATAACCCAATTGAGCATCTCTGGAGAGACCTAAAATGGCTGTCCACCAACGTTGACCATCCAACCTGACAGAACTGGAGAGGATCTGCCAGGTGGTTTGGCAGAGGATCACCAAATCCAGGTGAGAAAAACGTGTTGCATCTTTCCGAAAAAGACTGATGGCTGTTTTAGACCAAAAGGGTGCTTATAAATACTGAGGAAAGGGTTTGAATGCTTAGGACCATGTGAGATTTCAGTTTTTCTTTTTTAACAAATCAAAAATATCAACAATTCTGAGATTTTCTGTCAATATGGGGTGCTGTGTGTACATTAAGGAAAATAAAATTGGCAAATGGTTGCAATTTAACAAATAGTACATTTAAGGGGGTCTGAATACTTTTCCGTACCCACTGTGTAAACCTTAAGCCTGTACAGTAATTGTGTAGATTTTGATTATTTCTTCTCTGCTATATCAGTAGTTTGGATCACAAGCAGCATGGAAACAGTTATGCAAAGTGTGTCAGTATGATAGCAAAGTAAATGCATTCATAAGCTTTGAAAAAATAAAAAAGAGGAAAAGCTTCTTATATCTTTAGATATTAACTTCAAATGCATCTAAATCAACTGTACTTTATTTTGGCACAACACATCAGTTACTTTATAGGTCCTTGCCCAACAGAGGCTGATGCCAAAACCTACATAAAATGCAGCAGAGCACACACTGCAGTCAATAACGGGCTCCTGAAAATGCCTTTTTTGTTTTTTATTGGTTACACTTTAGACATTCTGTTGATTGCTTAAGTAATTTGTAACTATATGTCAGCAAACTCTCCTTATTAGATATTAGTATTCTTTGACTGGAATGCTAGATGTGAAATGTTCACTTTTTAAAGCAGTTATTTTTTCTGTATTTATTTAGATTCCTGGCTTCGTTTGCTGAGAAAACCACAGTAAGTAAATTTAAGTGAAAAATGAAGTGTGCTTTTTATGTTGCTAGGCAAGCACTGAATCAGCTGTGCAGTGTGAGCAAGTGCTGCTGTTAATATTGTAATATTTGTAGCATTTAATATATTTATGATTTGTGAAGTCATCCAGCTCCGCATAACTCGAAACAGCACTAGTCTCTTCACCATCGTTAAAATCCTCTGTAATCGTCTTCAAAACGCACACACTGTCGTCACCTCAGTGGAAACCCCTCACTGCTTTCACTTAATTTTGACAATGAAAAAACACACGACTGACGTTGATTGAGTTCAAATTCTTTCAACTGCAAATAATATATATATATATATATATATATATATATATATATATATATATATATATATATATATATATACACACACACACACACACACACAAATTCTGTCTAGTTCTTGAATCTGATTGGCCACATGTACCACCTCTGTGTATTACTCCACCCACATACAGCAACAAGCAGAGGACGCTCTACAGTTTGACAAATATTGCAGCTGTTGGGCGACATAATGTACTTTTTAGACTTTTTTTTTTTAAAGATGAGAATGTAG